>NC_142803.1:50793381-51076313 GCF_049724085.1 Artemia sp. Qi Xiang Cuo
TAGAGCGACTCAGGATCGAAATCGAATTACTCAGTTTAAAGAGTGACCAGAAAAATTGTTGAAGGTATTTTACCGGTTGATATCCTAAATAATTATCAAATTTAAAACGGATAAGTATACTAAGTATACTCTTAGTATCCTAAGTATACTAAGAGTTTGGGTTGTGCTTAAATGCTACAGCATTGTTATCTACAGTTTTGATTTTAAATTAATAAAAATCTTTGCACTATTTATTATTGTCCTTTTTTTTGGGCTCTTTTTTAAATATAATATTTAAATAAAGTTAGGAATTTCAATTCCAAATTAATACTAATAATATTTATAACATAGAACTTGAGCGACTCAGGAGCCAAATCGAATGAATCAGTTTAAAGAGCAACAAGGAAAATTGTTTAAGGTATTTTACCGGTTGATATCATAAATGATTATCAAATTTTAAGCTGATAAGTATACTAAGTATACTCTTAGTATACTAAGTATACTAAGAGTTTGGGTTGGGATTATATGATACGTCATTTGTATATACATGTTTTATGTTAAAGAAATAAAATTATTTGAAAGATATTTGTTTGATCTTGTGTGTGGGTGATCTTTTGTAAATATGCTATTTAAATAAATTGAGGAATTGCAAAGCCAAAATAATACTAATTATCTTGATAACAAATTACTTGAGCGACTCGAGGAGCCAAATTGAATGAATCACTTTAAAGAGCGACAAGAAAAATTGTTGAAGGTCTTTTACCGGTTGATAGCATAAATAATTATCAAATTTTTAAGCTGATAAGTATACTAAGTATACTCTTATTATACTAAGTATACTAAGAGTTTGGGTTGTGCTTACATGATACGGCATTGGTATCTACAGTTTTGATGTTAAAGTAATAAAAATCTTTGCACGAATTTTTGTTGAGCTTTTTTTGGGGGCTCTGTTTTAAAAATACTATTTAAATAAAGTTAGGACTTGTAATGCCAAATTAATACTAATGATCTGTATAACATATTACTTGAGCGACTCGAGGAGCCAAATCGAATGAATCAGTTTAAAGAGCGACAAGAAAAATTGTTGAAGGTATATTACCGGTTGATATCCTAATTAGTTATCATATTCTAAGCTGATAAGTATACTAAGTATACTCTTAGTATACTAAGCATACTAAGAGGTTGGATTGTGCTTAAATGCTACAGCATTGGTATCTACAGTTTTGAGGTTAAAGTAATAAAAATCTTTGCAAGAATTTTTGTTGTGCTTTTTTTTGGGCTCTGTATTAAATATACTATTTAAATAAAGTTTGGAATTGTAATGCCGAATTAATCAGATTTATTTTTATAACATATTACTATAGCGACTCAGGAGCCAAATCGAATGGCTCAGTTTAAAGAGCGACAATGAAAATTGTTGAAGGTATTTTACCGGTTGATATCATAAATAATTATCAAATTTAAACTGATATGTATACTACGTATACTCTTAGTATAGTAAATATACTAATTGTTTGGGTTGTGCTTAAATGCTACAGCATTGGTATCTACAGTTTTTATGTTAAAGTAATAAAAATCTTTGCACGAATTTTTTTTGTGTTTTTTTTTTGGCTCTTTTGTCAATATTGGTTTTAAATAAATTATGAAGTTACACTCACGATTTAATCCGATGGGCAGGGAAACAATATACACGCATCAGATCATGATAGAAACCTAGTGACTATGTTTTATTAGATACAGGCGAATGGTTCGACTGTCTGTTCAATGGTGTTATCCTACATAATGCTCAAATTTTGAACTGATAAGTATGCTAAGAGTTTGTGTTGTGCTTAAATGCTACGGCATTGTTATCTACAGTTTTGATTTTAAATAAATAAAAATATGTGCACTAATTTTTATTGTGTTTTTTTTGGGGGCTCTGTTGAAAAATATTGTTTAAATGATGATAGTACTTCTAATGCCAAATTAATACGAATGATCTTGATAACCTTTTACTTGAGTGGCTCCGAAGCGAAATTGAGTGGCACACTTGACAGAGTGGCAATCAATTTTTTCGTCTTGATGTTACCTTTGTAGCTCAGACATAAGGAAAAAATTTCGAGGATAGATATAGGCAATCAAAATCCTGGTATACTAAATTAGATCAAAGTGGGTGTGGTGCTGACATTATCATGACGTAATCTGGACAGTTTTGATATTAAAGTTATAAAAATCTTTGCAAGAATTTTTGTTGTGTTTTTTTTTGGCTCTTTTTTAAATATATTTTTTAAATATTGTAAGGACTTACAATGCCGAATTAATAAGACTAGTCTTGATAACCTATAACCTCAGTGACTCAGAAGCCAAACCGAATAAATCAGTATAAAGAGTGACAAACAAAATTGTTGAAGGTATATTACCGGTTGATATCATAAATATTTATCAAATTTTTAAGCTGATAAGTATACTCAGAATACTCTTAGTATACAAAGTATACTAAGAGTTTGGGTTTTGCTTAAATGCTACAGTATTGGTATCTACAGTTTTGATGTTAAAGTAATAAAAATCTTTGCACGAATTTTTGTTGTGCTTTATTTTTTGGGCTCTGTTGTAAATCTGCTATTTAAATAAAGTTAGGAATTGTAATTCCTAAGTAATGCTAATGATCTTTATAGCCAATTACCGCAGTGACTCAGGAGCCAACTTGAATGGATCCCTTTTAAAAGCAACAAGGGAAAGTGTTTAAGGTATGTTTCCGGTTGATAGCCCAAATAGTTATTAAATTTAGAACTGATAAGTATACTATGTGTATTTTTAGTACCCTCAGTATACTAAGAGGATGGGTTGTGCTTAGATGCTGAAGCATTGGTATCTACAGTTTTAATGTTAAAGTAATAAAAATATTTGCACTAATTTTTGTTGTGTTTTTTTTTGGGGCTCTGTTTTAAATATTTTGTTTAAATAAAGTTAGGAATTGAAACGCCGAATTAATACGAATCGTATTGATAACCTATTACTTGAGCGACTCAGGAGCCAAACTGAATGACTCACTTTAAAGAGCGACAAGAAAAATTGTTGAAGGTATTTTACCGGTTGATATCATAAATAATTATCAAATTTAAAACTGATAAGTATACTAAGTATACTCCTACTATACTAAGTATACTAAGAGTTTGGGTTGTTCTTAAATGCTACAGCATTGGTATCTACAGTTTTAATGTTAAAGTAATAAAATTCTTTGCACAAATTTTTGTTGTGTTTTTTTGGGGGGCTCTGTTGTAAATATAATGTTTAAATAAAGTTAGGACTTGCAATGCCGAATTAATACTAATTACCTTGATAACCTATAACTTGAGCAACTCAGGAGCCAAATCGAATAACTCAGTATAAAGGGCGACAAGCAAAATTGTTGAAGGTATTTTACATGTTGATATCATAAATATTTATCAAATTTTAAGCTGATAAGTATACTAAGTAGACTCGTAGTATACTAAGTATACTAAGAGTTTGGGTTGTGCTTAAATGCTACAGCATTGGTATCTACAGTTTTTATGTTAAAGTAATAAAAATCTTTGCACGATTTTTTGTTGTCCTTTTTTTTAGGCTCTTTTGTAAATATTATATTTAAATAAATTTAGGACTTGTAATGCCAAATTAATACGAATTATCTTTATAACATAGTACTTGAGCGACTCAGGAGCCAAATCGAATGACTCAGTTTAAAGAGCAACAAGGAAAATTGTTGAAGGTATTTTACCGGTTGATAGCATAAATGATTATCAAATTTTAAGCTGATAAGTATACTAAGTATACTCTTAGTATACTCAGTATACTAAGAGGTTTGGTTGTGCTTAAATGCTACGGCAGTGGTATCTCCAGTATTAATGTTAAAGAAATAAAAATATTTGCAAGAATTTTTGTTGTGCTTTTTTTGGGGGCTCTGTTGTAAAAATGCTATTTAAATGAAGATAGGAATTGTAATGCCAAATTTATACTAATGATATTTATAACCATGTACTTGAGCAACTCAGGAGCCAAATTGAATGGATCATTATACAGGGCGACAAGAAAAATTGTTGAAGGTAGTTTACAGGTTGATAGCATAAATAATTATCAAATTTTTAAGCTGATGAGTATA
Source organism: Artemia sp. Qi Xiang Cuo (assembly GCF_049724085.1). Taxonomy (NCBI): domain Eukaryota; kingdom Metazoa; phylum Arthropoda; class Branchiopoda; order Anostraca; family Artemiidae; genus Artemia; species Artemia sp. Qi Xiang Cuo. Next base: position 50,797,478 of record NC_142803.1, read on the forward strand.
TTAAGTATACTCTTAGTACAATCAGTATACTAAGAGGGTGGGTTGTGCTTAAATGATACGACATTGGTCTCTAAAGTTTTGATGTTAAAGTAATAAAAATCTTTGCACGAAGTTTTGTTGTGCTTTTTTGGGGGGGCTATGTTGTAAATATACTATTTAAATAAAGTTAGGACTTGTAATGCCGAATTAATACTAATGATCTTTATAACATTTTACTTGAGCAACTCAGGAGCCAAATCGAATGGCTCAGTTTAAAGAGCGGCAAGAAAAATTGTTGAAGGTATTTTATCTGTTTATATCATAAATAATTATAAAATTTAAAACTGATAAGTATACTAAGTATACTCTTAGTATACTAAGTATACTAAGAGTTTGGGATGTGCTTAAATGCTACTGCATTGGTATCTACAGTTTTAATGTTAAAGTAATAAAAATCTTTGCACGAATTTTTGTTGTGCTTTTTTTGGGCTCTTTTTTAAATATAATCTTTAAATAATGTTTGTAATTTTAATGCCTAATTAATACTATTTAACTTTATAACATTTTACTTCAGCGACTCAGGAACCAAATCGACTGACTCTGTGTAAAGAACGACAATGAAAATTGTTGAAGGTCTTTTACCTGTAGAGATCATAAATAATTATATAATTTAAACTTATATGTATACTACGTATACTCTTAGTATACTCAGTATGCTAAGAGTTTGGGTTGTGCTTAAATACTACAGCATTGACATCAACAGTTTTAATGTTAAAGTAATAAAAATCTTTGCACGAATTTTTGTTGTGTTTTTTTTGGGCTCTGTTGTAAATATATTGTTTAAATAAAGTTAGGACTTGTAATGCCGAATTAATACGAATGATCTTGATAACCTATAACTTCAGTGACTCAGAATCCAACCCGACTGACTCAGTTGAAAGAGTGACAAGCAAATTTGATGAAGTTCTTTTACCGTTTGATATCATAAATACTTATCACATTTAGCACTTAGAAGTATACACGTCAACTATTAGTATAATAATTAAAATAAGAGGGTGGTTTGTACTTAAATGATACAGCATTTTTACCTACAGTTTTAATTTTATTTTAATAAAAATATTTTAACTAATGATTGTTGTGTGTTTTTTGGGCTCTTTTTTCAATATTTGTTTTAGTTAAATTATGTACTTAAAACGCCGAATTAATGCGATTTTCCTTGATCACATAAAACCGGAGCGACTAATAAGCCAAATCGAATTACTCAGTTTAAAGAGCGACAATAAAAATTGTTGAAGGTATGTTTCAGGGTGATAGCATAAATAATTATCAAATTTTTAAGCTGATAAGTATATTAAGTATACTCTTAGTATACTAAGTATACTAAGAGTTTGGGTTGTGCTTAAATGCTACGACATTGGTATCTACAGTTTTGATGTTAAAGTAATAAAAATCTTTGCACGAATTATTATTGTGCTTTTTTTTAGGCTCTGTTGTAAATATACTATTTAAATAAAGTTAGGACTTGTAATGCCGAATTAATATGAATAATCTTGATAACCTATTACTTGAGCGACTCAGGAGCCAAATCGAATTACTCAGTTTAAAGAGCAACAAGAAAAATTGTTGAAGGTATTTTACCGGTTGATATCATAAATAATTTTCAAATTTTAAGCTGATAAGTATACTAAGTATACTCTTAGTATACTAAGTATACTAAGAGTTTGGGTTGTGCTTAAATGCTACGACAGTGGTATCTACAGTTTTGATGTTAAATTAATAAAAATCTATTAATTAATGTTTTTTGAGCTTTTTTTTGGGTTCTGGTTTGTAAATATACTTTTCAAATGAAGTTTGTAATTGTAATTACAAATTTATAAGACTGATATTTATAACAAATAAATTTAGCAACTCAGGAGCCAAATTGAATGAATCACTATAAAGAGCGACAAGAAAAATTGTTGAAGGTGTGTTACAGGTTGATATCATAAATAATTATCAAATTTTAAGCTGATAAGTATACTAAGTATACTCTTAGTATACTAAGTATACTAAGAGTTTGGGTTGTGCTTAAATGCTACCGCATTGGTATCTACAGTTTTGATGTTAAAGTAATAAAAATCTTTGCACGAATTTTTGTTGTGCTTTTTTTGGGGGGCTCTGTTGTAGATATGATATTTAAATAAAGTTAGGACTTGTAATGCCGAATTAATACGAATGATCTTGATAACCTATTACTTGAGCGACTCAGGAGCCAAATCGAGTGACTCAGTTTAAAGAGCGACAAGAAAATTTGTCGAAGGTATTTTACCGGTTGATATCATAAATAATTATCAAATTTAAAACTGATATGTACACACTTATACTCTTAGTATGCTAAGTAAGCTAAGAGTTTGGAATGTGCTTAAATGCTACTGCAGTGGCATCAACAGTTTTAACGTTAAAGTAATAAAAATCTTTGCACGAATTTTTATTGTGTTTTTTTTTTGGGCTCTGTTGTAAATATGTTGTTTAAATAAATTTAGTAATTGTAATGTCGAATTAATGCGATTACTATATATACCATATTTCGTTAGCGACTCCGGAACGAAATCAAATTGATCATATTACTGATTAACAAGGAAATATGTTGAAGGTATTTTACCGGTTGATATCATAAATAAGTATCAAATTTAAAACTGATAAGTATACAAGTATACTCTTAGTATACTAAGTATACTAAGAGTTTGGGTTGTGCTTAAATGCTACAGCATTTTTATATACAGTTTTGTTGATAAATTACGAAAAATCTTTTAAATAAATATTGTTTATCTTTTTTTTGGGGCTATTTTGAAAAATATTTTTTAAATGAAGTTGTTAATTGTAATGCCGAATTAATACTAATAATCTTTATAGCAGATTACTTTAGCGACTCAGGAGCCAAATCGAATGGCTCAGTATAAAGAGCGACAAGAAAAATTGTTGAAGGTATTTTACCGGTTGATATCACAAATAATGATCACATTTTTAAGCTGATGAGTAAATTACGAATACTCTTAGTACACTAAGTATACTAAGAGTGTGGGTTGTGCTTAAATGCTACGACATTGGTATCTACAGTTTTGATGTTAAAGTAATAAAAATCTTTGCACGAATTTTTGTTGTGCTTTTTTTTGGGCTCTGTTGTAAATATTCTGTTTAAGTATAGTTAGGAATTGTAATGCCGAATTAATACGAATGGTATTGATAACCTATTACCTGAGCGACTCAGGAGCGAAATCGAATGGCTCAGTTTAAAGAGTGACAAGAAAAATTGTTGAAGGTATTTTACCGGTTGACATCCTAAATAATTATCAAATTTTAAGCTGATAAGTATACTAAGTAAGCTAAGAGTATGGGATGTACTTAGATGCTACTGCATTGGTATCTACAGTTTTAACGTTAAAGTATTAAAAATCTTTGCACGAATTTTTGTTGTTTTTTTTTTGGGCTGTGTTGTCAATATATTGTTTAGATAAATTAAGGACTTGAAATGCCGAATTAATATTAATTATCTTGATAACCTATTACTTGAGCGACTCAGGAACGAAATCGAATGGCTCAGTATAAAGAGCTACAAGAAAAATTGATGAAGGTATTTTACAGGTTGATATCACAAATGTTTATGAAATTTTTAAGCTGATAAGTATATTTAGTAGACTCTTAGTATAATAAGTATACTAAGAGTTTGGGTTGTGATTAAATGCTACGACAGTGGTATCTACAGTTGTTATGTTAAAGTAATAAAAATATTTGCACGATTTATTATTGTGCTTTTTTTGGGCTCTGTTTTAAATATACTATTTAAATAAAGTTAGGACTTGTAATGCCGAATTAATACTAATTATCTTGATAACCTATTACTTGAGCGACTCAGGAGCCAAATCGAATGACTCAGTTTAAAGATCAAGAAGAAAAATTGTTGAAGGTATTTTACCGGTTGATATCATAAATAATTATCAAATTTTAAGCTGATAAGTATACTAAGTATACTCTTAGTATACTAAGTATACTAAGAGTATACTTAGTATACTAAGTATACTAAGAGTTTGGGTTGTGCTTAAATGCTACGGCATTGGTATCTACAGTTTTGCTTTTAAAGAAATAAAAATCTGTGCATGAATTGTTGTTGTACTTTTTTTGGGGGGCTCTTTTGAAATATGCTATTTAAATGAATATCTGAATGGTCAGGCCGAATATATGAGAATGTTAGGTATAGCAAAGAACTTGCGCAACTCCGTAAACAAATTGAATGGATCAGAATTTAAAGCAAGAAAGACATTTTTCTAAGGTAGGTGATAGGGTGATATCCTAAATAATTATCAAATTTTAAGCTGATAAGTATACTAAGTATACTCTTAGTATACTAAGTATACTAAGAGTGTGGGTTGTGCTTAAATGCTACAGCATTGGTATCTACAGTTTTGATGTTAAAGTAATAAAAATCTTTGCACGAATTTTTATTGTCCTTTTTTTGGGGCTCTGTTGTAAATATACTATTTAAATAAAGTTAGTAATTTAAATGCCTAATTTATACTAATGATATTGATAACCTATTACTTGAGCGACTCAGGAGCCAAATCGAATGACTCAGTTTAAAGAGCGACAAGAAAAATTGTTGAAGGTATTTTTCCGGTTGAGATCATAAATAATTATCACATTTAAATCTTAGATGTAGACTAAGTCTACTAAGGTTATGATCATTAAGATCCATTGTTGTGTTGTAATGGACTGATAATTAAGTTGCACCACCAGATTTAATTTTACAGTTTTAAAATTAGGTTCTCGTCTGTGGGTGGTGCTTTTTTTTGGGCTGTGTTGTCAAAATATTGTTTAAATAAATTAATTACTTATAATGCCAAATTAATACGAATGATCTTGATAACCTATTACTTGAGCGACTCAGGAGCGAAATTAAATGAATCACAATAAAGGGCGACAAGAAAAATTGTTGAAGGTATTTTACCGGTTTACATCCCAAATAAGGATCAAATTTAGAACTTATGTTTATATTAATCAGACTCTTAGTACAAAAAAACAGATCAGTGGGTTGGATTTGACGTAATGATCATGAAGTGGTCCAACAATTATTGACGTTACTTTTTTCAAAATATGTTCTCTAATGTGGTTGGTGCTTTTTTTTGGGCTCTCGTTTCAATATTCTGTTTAGGTAATTTAATGAATTTCAACTCCGACTTACTACGAATGTCATTAATAGAATATGACCGTAGCAACTCAGGAGCCAAATTAAGTGAATCAGTATAAAGATCAACAAGGAAATTTGTTGAAGGTATTTTAGAGCTTGACATACTAAATATTTAGCAAATTCTGAACTGATAAGTAGACTAAGTATACTAAGAGGTTGCGTTGTGCTTAAATGCTACATCATTGGTATCTACAGTTTTAATGTTAAATTAATAAAAATCTTTGCACGAATTATTATTGTGTTTTTTTTGGGGCTCTGTTTTAAATATACTATTCAAATAAAGTTTGGACTTGTAATGCCGAATTAATAAGAATGATCTTTATAACATATTACTTGAGCGACTCAGGAGCCAAATAGAATAAATCAGTTTAAAGAGCGACAAGAAAAATTGTTGAAGGTATTTTACCGCTTGATATCCTAAATAATTATCAAATATTAAACTGAGAAGTATACTAAGTATACTCTTAGTATACTAAGTATATTAAGAGTTTGGGTTGTGCTTAAATGCTACAGCATTGGTATCTACAGTTTTAATATTAAAGTAATAAAAATCTTTGCACGAATTTTTGTTGTGTTTTTTTTGGGCTATGTTTTAAATATATTTTTTAAATAATGTTAGAACTTGAAATGCCTAATTAATACGAATGATATTTATAACATATTACTTGAGCGACTCAGGAGCCAAATCGAATGACTCAGTTTAAAGAGCGACAAAAAAAATTGTTGAAGGTATTTTACCGGTTGATATCATAAATATTTATCAAATTTTAAGCTGATAGGTATACTAAGTATACTAAGAGTTTGTGTTGTGCTTAAATGCTACATCATTGGTATCTACAGTTTTAATGTTAAAGTAATAAAAATCTTTGAACGATTTATTGTTGTGTTTTTTTTTTGGGCTTTGTTGTAAATATATTTTTTAAATAATGTTAGGACTTGCAATGCCTAATTAATACGAATGATATTGATAACCTATAACTTGAGCGACTCAGGAGCCAAATCGAATGACTCAGTTTAAAGAGCGACAAGCAAAATTGTTGAAGGTATGTTACCGCTTGATATCATAAATAATTATCAAATTTTAAGCTGATAAGTAGAATAAGTATACTCTTAGTATACTAAGTATACTAAGAGTTTGGGTTGTGCTTAAATGCTACAGCATTGGTATCTACAGTTTTGATGTTAAAGTAATAAAAATCTTTGCAATATTTTTTGTTATGCCTTTTTTTAGGGGCTCTGTTGTAAATTTACTATTTAAATGAAGTTAGTAATTGTAATGCCGAATTAATACTAATGATTTTGATAACATATTACTTGAGCGACTCAGGAGCCAAATCGAATGACTCAGTTTAAAGAGCGACAAAAAAAATTGTTGAAGGTATTTTACCGGTTGATATTATAAATAATTATCAAATTTTAAGCTGATAAGTATACTAAGTATATTCTTAGTATACTAAGTATACCAAGAGTTTGGGTTGTGCTTAAATGCTACAGCATTGATATCTACAGTTTTGATGTTAAAGTAATAAATCTTTGCACGAATTTTTGTTGTGCTTTTTTGGGCTCTGTTGTAAATATACTATTTAAATAAAGTTAGGACTTGCAATGCCGAATTAATACGAATTGTCTTGATAACCTATAACTAGAGCGACTCAGGAGCGAAATTGAATGAATCACAATAAAGGGCGACAAGCAAAATTGATGAAGGGATGTTACCGGTTGATAGCACAAATAATTATGAAATTTTTAAGCTGATAAGTATACTAAGTATACTCTTAGTATACTAAGTATACTAAGAGTTTGGGTTGTGCTTAAATGTTTCAGTATTGATATCTACAGTTTTGACGTTAAAGCAATAAAAATCTTTGTAAAAACGTTTGTTCTGTTATTTTTTGAGCCCTGTTGTAAATATATTTCATAAGTAAAGTTAGGATTTGCAATGCCGAATTATTGCGAAGGATCTTGATAACCTATTTTTTTAGCGACTCAAGAAGCCAAATTGAATAATTCAGTTTAAAGAGCGACAAGAAAAAAATACGATTTTACCAGGGGATGTTGTAAAGTACCTGTCAACTTGTGGAAAATATGCAAAGAATTTTGCAGTGTGCTTAAATGTTTCAGTCTTGATATCTGAAGTTTTGATACAAAAGCAATAATTATTTTTGTAAAAATATTTGTGTGTTATTTTGATGGGGTCACTTGTAAATACATTTTTAAGCAAAGTGATGGTTTTCAATACCGAAATAATATGAATAATATTGCTTACCTATTATTTGAGCGAATCAGAAGAGTAGTTAAATAGCTTTGTGGAACAATCAATAAGAAAAAGTCGACGAAAGTATGTTATCGGTTGATTTGGAAAGTACCTAAATCAACTTTTGGAATATATCCAAGTATTATACAGCTTAATTAAATAGTTCAGTATTGATATGTTCTGTTTTGACACAAAAGCAATAAGTATTTTTGTAAAAATTATTTTTGTGTTATTTTAATGGGGCACTTGTAAATACAATTTTTAGCAAATTGATGGTTTCATTACCGAAATAATATAAATAATATTGCTTACCTATTATTTGAGCGAATCAGAAGCCTATTGTATAAATATTTTTTTTGCTTTTGATTTTAGAGGCATCAATTGTAAATTTATCTTCTAAGTAAAGTGATGACATTCAATACCTAATTAATACGAATAATCTTTTTTACCTGTTATTTGAGCGACTCAGAAGTCAAATAACTAAGCTTAAAGTACGGCAAGAAAAAATCGATTCTACCGGTTGATGTTGTTAAGTACCTATCAAGCTATGGAAAATAGGCTAAGGGTTTTGTAGTGTGCAAACACATTTCAGTAGTGGTATGTTCAGTTTTGATGCGACAGCTATAAGTATGTTTGTAAAAATACTTTTTTATGTTATTTTAGTGGCCTCAGTTGTAAATATTTTTTATAAGTGAAGTGATGATTTGTAATAGCCTACCGTATTGACACGAACAAGCTAAGACAAATAACTTTGCGGAACGATCGATAATAATAAATCGATGAAGGTGTGTTATCGTTTGATATTGAGAAGTACCTATCAGCACGTGGAAAGCATGATCAGGATTTTAAGGCTGCTTAAATATGTTAGTATTGATATGTTAGTTTTGATACAAAAGCTATAAGTAGGCTTTCCTTGCAAAAATAGTTTTGTATTATTTAATTGGCCTTAATTGCAAACATATCTTATAGGTAAAGTTATTTATTAGATAAACCAAATTGGTGCGAACAATCTTGCTTACCTATTATTTGAGTAATATAAGAAGCCAACTCAAATAACTTTGTAGAATGATCAGTCAGAAAAAAACATGAAGGTATGTTACAAGTTGATATATTAAAGTACTTATAATCTGGAGAAAAAATATGAAGATTTTACAGTTCTTTTATATGTTTCCGTATGGTTGTACACTCGACCACATTCTAGTGCATCGAAAGCAAAATGGTCACTTTTCCGTGCTCCATCTTTTCGTACTTCATGTGTAGTCAGTGCGGTCTAAGAACCTATTTATGATGACCCGTTTTTGTTTTCTTCCTAGATTTTTTTTTTGTTTTTGGCAGAAAGTCTTCGCTCGTTAAATTTAATTTTCGTTTAATTCAATTCAATTCAATGGGTTTATTTACAAAGACTAAAAGTAAATCGCACATAATACAAAATACTCGGTCCATTTCTGGACGCCGAGAACCACAATCAATATCATTTCAACATAATACGCAAGTAGTAAGGGTGTGCACAGTATCACGGGTGATTGCGTAATATGACTTACCACGGGGCAGTCACCTATGCACTATCACGAGTGATTGCGTAATATCACTTACCACGGGCCATTTCATTTGCCTATTACAATGAACTCTACATGGGTTGGCAGACGGGTTTTCTATTATGAAATTCATTTTTTGGAGGTCAAACTCATGGATACATGTTTATTTTTTTTTTTTTTAAACTGGTATTTTTTCAATGAAGCCCATAACGCTTTGCAGAAACCCGTGAATGTAGGAGTGAAAGTCCATTCATAGTATATCTGAATCCAATTACTAATCAAGTTAGTGTGACCGCCATTTTTTGATCTGGTTAAGTGGGTATAATCTGGTTTGGTTCGTTATTGCGAGAGGATTACTCAATTTACATCTTAGTGTTAACTGGGCGATGACTTAGTCTAATTGCGTAGGTACTAAAGGAATATTTGAAGGTGGAGAAAAAAATGGGTAATTAGTGATTGGATCATTTTAACAAGAAATGACTGAAAAGTGTTTTGGAGGAGATGGAATGAATGTGTACTGTATAATACACAAGTGATGATTTGCACAATGTTGTCAATTTTAAATAGTTTAGAAATAAAAAATATTAACAAGAAATGGCTGAAAAGTGTTTTGAGGGAGTTGAGTTGCACGAGGGATGACTTGCACGAGGGTTCAGTTACATGCGGATTCAATTACACGGGGATTAGTTAAATGGGGTCGAGTTGCACGAGGATTCAGTAGCACGGAGGTTCAGTTGTACGGGGTTTCGGTTATACAGGGGTTCAGTTACATGGGGGGTTCAGGTGCAAGGGGGGTATCTGCTATAAAAAACACTTCTTTCTAAACAAATACGAACATTTTGAAAAGCAGACAAAAAATTGCACACTATAATCAGAATTATTTGATTAACATTTAAAAAGGGCTAATGAGATATGTGATCTGTATAATACACAAGTGATGTTTGATAAGTATTGTTCATTTAAAATAGGATCTAACGTTCCCTTCGCTCCCCCATTTCAGAGGGCAGGGTGGGGTGGGGTAAATTTTGAAGGGACAGCATCTGCATCAAGGGGAAGGCTCAGATACCCTTCGGTCCCACATTTCCGAGGGCAGAGGAGGGGGAGACGGTGATAGTATTCCAATGCAATAATTCAAGCATAATAGAATTTATGCTCCTAGTGGAAGCTCGTAAAACCCTTCCCCCTCCCCGCACTAGGATTATTGCCTGGCTGTACCTCTAAATACAGAGAATTAAGGTGATAGTATTCCGATACAATCAGTCAACTATACTAGTATTGCTGCTGCTCGTGGAAGCTCGTATAACCCTTCCCCCTCCCCGCTCTAGGATTATTGCATTGCTGTGACAATGGATATTACCTCTAAATACATAGAATTAAGGTGATAGTATTCCGATACAATAAGTCAAGTATACTAGAATTGATGCTCCTAGTGTAACCTCGTAAAACCCTTCCCCCTCCACGTGCTAGGGTTATTGCCTGGCTGTGACAATGGATATAACCTCTAAATACAGAGAATGAAGGTGATAGTACTCCAATAAAATAAGTCAAGCATACTAGAATTTATGTTCCTAGTGGGATCTCCTAAAACCCTTCCCCCTCCCCGAGCTAGGGGTATTGCCTGCCTGTGACAATGGCTATTATCTCTAAATACAGATAATTAAGGTGATAGTATTCCGATACAATAAGTCAAGTATAATAGAATTTATGCTCCTAGTGGAAACTCGTAAAACCCTTCCCCCTCCCCACGCTAGGATTATTGCCTAGCTGTGACAATGGATATTACCTCTAAATACAGAGAATTAAGGTGATAGTATTCCGATACAATAAGTCAAGTGTAATAGAATTTATGCTCCTAGTGGAAACTCATAAAACCCTTCCCCCACCCCACGCTAGGGTTATTGCCTGGCTGTGACAATGGTTATTACCTCTAAATACAGAGAATTAAGGTGATAGTATTCCGATAAAATAAGTCAAGTATAATAGAATTTATGCTCCTAGTGGAAGCTCGTAAAACCCTTTCCCCTCCCCGCGCGAGGACTAGTGCCTAGCTGTGACAATGGATATTTTCTTTAAATACAGAGAATTAAGGTGATAGTATTCCGATACAATAATTCAAGTATAATAGAATTTATGCTCCTAGTGGAAACTCGTAAAACCCTTCCCCCTCCCCGCGCTAGGATTATTGCCTGGCTGTGACAATGGATATCATCTCTAAATACAGAGAATTAAGGTGATAGTATTCCGATACAATAAGTCAAGTATAATAGAATTCATGCTCCTAGTGGAAGCTCGTAAAACCCTTCCCCCTCCCCGCGCTAGGATTATTGCCTAGCTCTGACAATGGATATAACCTCTGTATACAGAGAATTAAGGTGATAGAATTGATGCTCCTACTGGAACCTCGTAAATCCCGCCCCCCCCCCCCCTATAGGTTTATTGCCTAGCTGTGACACTTGATATTACCTCTAAATACCGATAAGTATGGTGATAGTAGTCCGATACGATACGTTCAGTATACTACCATTTATGCTCCTAGTGTAATCTTGTAAAACCCGTCCACCTACCACCTCGAGGATTATTGCATAGCTATGACACTGGATATTACCTCTAAATACCGAGAATTAAGGTGATTGTATTCCGATAAAATAAGTCTAGTAAAATAGAATTTTTGCTCCTAGTGGAATCTCGTAAAACCCTTCCGCCTCCCCGCTCTAGGATTCTTGCCTAGCTGTGACCATTGATATTAACTCTAAATACATAGAATTAATGTGATAGTATTCCGATAGAATAACTCAAGTATAATAGAATTTATGCTCCTCGTGGAATCTCGTAAAACCCTTCCCCCTCGCCCGCGCTAGTGTTATTGCCTATGTGTGACAATCGATATTACCTCTAAATACAGAGAATTAAGGTGATAGTATTCCGATACAATAATTCAAGTATACTAGAGTTTATGCTCCTAGTGGAAGATCGTAAAAACCTTCCACCTCCCTGCTCTAGGATTATTGCCTAGCTATGACAATGGAAATTACCTGTAAATACATAGAAATAAGGTGGTAGTAGTCCGATACAATAAGTCAAGTATAAGAGAATTGACGCTCCTACTGGAAGCTCGTAAAATCCATCCCCCTGAAAAATCTGAGCTAATAAGATTTTTTGACTGTAAACTCTAGTTTGTTGAAAGAAAATTATGGAAAATACAATTTTCTCGTTGAAATGTGAAACTTAAGTCCTTTTTTGGATTGAAAAATAAAACTATATCTGTAAAATCTGAATTAATAATTCAATATTTTTTTCATAAAAACAAACTATTTTTTTTTTTTTAAACTTCGAAATTTTTCAACTTTATTTATTGTTTTCTTTTTGTATCTATCTTAAAATGTCAAAGTATGCTTACGGTTCTAGCAATTGCGCTCTATGATTGGTCAGAGACACGATGTGGCTTTTCCACTGGTATTCTATGACCGCCTATCGTCACTAGCTAGTCTACTGCATGTATTAAATCCGTATTTTTTACACAGTAGAACGATAAACACATAAGTCATATCTTTAAAAACAAAAAAGTGAAGATGGAACATTTTAATAGAGTTTTTTCACATAACAAGGTTATTGTAGCATTGAATGCCAATAAGAAGAAGTATTTAACCTATGAAACAAGTACAATTGGTAGCACTATTGGAAATGTATGCATGCATTGTCATGACAGTAAGGAATTAAATTTCTTTGGGATACCGATAAAATTCAACTCTTATGATGGTGGTTATGCGAGATTGAGATCTCCAGAGATGGTTACACTCAAAAAGAATTCCAGCATAAAAAAAGTGTCGTTGATAGAAGAAAACTCCTTGCTACTTCTGTGGGTAGCACATTACGTGCAGATACATTCAATCATCAGATTTCGAGTAGTAGCAATCAATAGAAGACTCATAAAAAAAATACCTACATTGCAACTAATATCGTAAGCAATATCTTGTTTACGTGCCGAAACTTCTACCTGTGTAAAAATAATGTGTTAATAGACAGTGAAATTGCAAGAAAAATAAAAATGGCATTGTCAAAAAATATCACTACGGAATATAAAGATGAAGCGATGAAGAACAAACCCCAGCAAACATTACTGGCATTGATCAAACAGTCAATGAATCAAATAATAGCAAAGACGAAAAGCATATTGAGCCTGTTCATGAGACACCAGTAAAAATTGTGTATGATTCAAAATGGAATAATGATTATTCTACTGATTACGAACTAAGAGACGACAATAACTACAATAGCAAGAGAGAACATGGTGAACTATTTTATGGAACAGATTCAAAATGTCCAAAGTTAATCATTGATATTAATAATGTATCATAATATATTTTTGTATTAATATTCTACATAGCATTATTTCATTAAAAATATTACATTGTTACATTTTCATTATTTTTTAGAGTAAGCTAGCGTATCAAGCGTTTAGAATGTATATTAAAACATCGGAGATGTAGGAAAAGGAATTTGCGTACATCTATTGTCAGACACACTATTTGTGTAAAATCTTAGCTATAAAGGGTTTTTGACCGTAAACTCTAGTTTTTTTTTTGTAAGAAAATTATGGAAATACAATTCTCTGGTTCAAATGCGGAACTTAAGTCTATTTTTTTATCGAAAAATAAAACTATTTCCTTAAAATCTGAGCTAATAAGGCTTTTTCGACCGTAAACTCTAGTTTCTTGTAAGAAAATTATTTAAAATAAATTTTTGTAAGTATCTTAAAATGACAAAATATCATTCTTGAATTCACCTCTTGGATACACAATACAGAAATTAAAAAAAAAACTGTATTACTTCCCCCAAAACTCAAATTTTCTAAAATTCTACTATAGAAGCTTTTAAAATATTTTTAAAGCACTAATAGATAGAGTGCTAAAACATCAGAATCGACTTCAGAGGACACGTTATATCACGGAAAGAGGTTTTGAAAATCCCCTTCCCCCCAAACTCATAATTTTCCAGAATTCTACTTTAGAAGCTTTTAAAATATTTCTAAAGCACTAGTAGATAGAGTGCAAAAAAAATCAGAGTCGACTTCAGAGAACATGTTATATCACGGGAAGAGGTTTTGAAAATCTCCCTCCCCCCCAACCACAAAATTTTCCAGAATTCTACTTTAGAAGCTTTTAAAATATTTATAAAGCACTAATAGATACAGTGCTAAAACATCAGAATCTACTTCAGAGGAAAAATTATATCACGGGGAGAAGTTTTGAAAATCCCCATTCCCCCCAAACTCAAAATTTTCCAAAATTTTACTTTAGAAGCTTGTGTGTGTCTCTTTGGGCTTTTTGTGTCTCTCTTCGGACTGTGTGCATGTCTCTACAAATGTAGAAAAACCCGTGTGGGTGAGTTGAAATAAAAAAAAATTAACAAAAAATGACTGAAAAGTGTTATTCTTTGGTTCAAATGTAGAAAAAACCCGTGTGAGTTGAAATAAAATTTTTTTTTAACAAGAAATGACTGAAAAGTGTTTTGGAGGAGATGGCTTGATTGACAGAAGGATGTATTAGCGAAGTTATAGCGGAGGGCGACAATGTCTTCAAAGTCAAGGCTATAAGAAAAAAAAGTTCCAAATATTTTTGTCGGTTTGTAGTTTACGCACTAATATCAATATCAGTAATGATTCTATTTGAACTTTCTCCAAGTTGATCAAATTGGTCTCTAAACGGTTCATGATAAAAAAAATAGTTTGGGACAACAAAAAAAAAAATAAAATAATGTCATTAAATCATTTTAAACAATCAGAGAAGTTTTTTTTTTTTTTTGTAAGTTTTTATGTGGTTTTGTTTTAGTTGTGTGTGTGTGTGTGTATTGTTTTTTGTGTGTTTGTAAGTGGTTGTTTGTGTGTGTGTGTAATTTTTCTTTTGTGTGTGTGTGTTTATTTTTTGATGGGTTTTTATGTTTTTTTTTTTGTGTGTTTGTAAGTTTTTGTGTGTGTGTAAGTTTTTTTTTTTTTTTTAAATTTTTTTTTTTTGTTTAATTTTTTGTGTGCGTTTAAAGTTCTGTGTGTGTGTGTAAGTTTTTGTGGGTGTGTAAGTTTTTTTGTGTGTGTAAGTTTTTGTGTGTGTGTGTGTAAGTTTGTGTGTGTGTGTGTGTGTGTGTGTGTAAGTTTTTATGTGTATGTGTGTAAGTTTCTGTGTGTGTGTGTGTGATTTTTGACCATAAACTCTAGTTTCCTATAAGAAAATTATGGGAAATACAATTCTATCGTTCAAATGTGAAACTTAATTCCATTCTCTGGTTCAAATGCAGAAAAACCCGTGTGGGTGAGTTGAAATAAAAAAAAATTAACAAGAAATGACTGAAAAGCGTTTTGGGGGAGATGGTTTGATTGGCAGAAGGATGTATTAGTGAAGTTATAGTGGAGGACGACAAAGTCTTCAAAGTCAAGACTATAAGAAAAAAAAAGTTCTCTATATTTTTGTAAGTTTGTAGTTTACGCACTAATATCATATCAGTAACGATTCGAGGATATTTCCCCATTTATCAATAATCAGGCAATTTTCTCAAGCTCTTGGTCAGAAATAGAGGCTGTTTCCAAAGATTTAGAATAAGAAAAAAAAATTGTCAGGTGTGGGACTCGAACCTACGACCCCATTTGGGGTTGATGCTAGTGTTGTCAGTCAAAAGCTATGACCTTGAGAAAATTTCCTGATTATCGAAAAATGGGGGAAACATCCTCGAAAAGTCGACAGGAATGCTCCCCTCCAGCGCTTTCTCGGATATGTTGAATAAAATATGCAAAGTCGACATAGCTTTATTTCATTTTTTAAGGTTAATTTAGTTTATTGATAATCAGGCAATTTTCTCAAGCTCTTGGTCAGAAATAGAGGCTGTTTCCAAAGATTTAGAATAAGAAAAAAATTGTCAGGTGTGGGACTCGAACCCACGACCCCATATGGGGTTGATGCTTGTGTTGTCAGTCAAAAGCTATGACCTTGAGAAAAGAGCTTTATCAAATTATCTGATTATCGAAAAATGGGGGAAAAATCCTCCAAACGTCGACAGGAATGCCCCCCTCCAGCGCTTTCTCGGATATGTTGAATAAAATATGCAAAGTCGACATAGCTTTATTTCATTTTTTTAAGGTTAATTTAGACGAGATGACGTGCACGCACGTAACCTCGTCTAAATTAACCTTAAAAAATGAAATAAATCTATGTCTATGTTTATTTTATGTCTATGTAATAAAGCTATAAGCTATGTTTATTTTTCAATCCAAAGAAGGACTTAAGTTTCACATTTGAACCACAGAATTGTATTTTCCATAATTTTCTTTCAACAAACTAGAGTTTACAGTCAAAAACCCTTATTTGCTCAGATTTTACAGGGGGAAGGTTTTACGAGCTTCCACTAGGAGCATAAATTCTAGTATACTTGACTTATTGTATCGGAATACTATCACCTTAATTCTCTGTATTTAGAGGTAATATCCATTGTCACAGCTATGCAATAATCCTAGCGTGGTGAGTGGGAAGGGTTTTACGAGCTTCCACTAGGAGCATCAATTCTAGTATACTTGACTTATTGTATCGTAATTCTAACATCTTAAGTCTATTTATTAAGAATTAATATCCATTGTCATAGCCAGGCAATAATGCTCGCGCGGGGAGGGGGAAGGGTTTTACAAGCTTCCACTAGGAGCATAAATTCTATTATACTTGACTTATTGTATCGGAATACTATCACCTTAATTCTCTGTATTTAGAGGTAATATCCATTGTCAAAGCTAGGCAATAATCCTAGTGCGGGAGAGGGGGAAGGTTCTTACGAGCTTCAACTAGGAGCATAAATTCTATTATACTTGACTTATTGTATCGGAATACTATCACCTTAATTCTCTGTATTTAGAGGTAATATACATTGTCATAGCAAGGCAATAATCCTAGCGCGGGGAGGGGGATGGGTCTTACGAGCTTCCACTAGGAGCATCAATTCTATTATACTTGACTTATTGTATCGGAATACTACCACCTTAATTCTCTGTATTTAGAGGTAATATCCATTGTCAGAGCTAGGCAATAGTCCTAGTGCGGGGAGGGGGACGGCTTTTACGAGGTTCCACTAGGAGCGTGAATTCTATTATACTTGAATTATTGTATCGGAATACTACCACCTTAATTCTCTGCATTTAGAGATAATATCCATTGTCACAGCCAGGCAATAATCCTAGCTCGGAGGGGGGGAGGGGTTTCATGAGTTTCCACTAGGAGCGTCAGTTCTATTATGCTTGAATTATTCTATCGGAATACTATCACCTTAATTCTCTGTATTTAGTGGTAATATCCATTGTCACAGCTAGGCAATTATCCTAGCGCGGGGAGGGGGAAGGGTTTTACGAGTTTCCACTAGGATCATCAATTCTATTATACTTGAATTATTGTATCGGAATACTATCACCTTAATTCTCTTTATTTAGAGGTAATATTCATTGTCACATCAAGGCAATAACCTGTGCTTTTGGTGGTTGAATTGTTTTACGAGGATCCACTAGGAGCATCCATTCTACTATACTTGACCTATAGTAAATGAATACAGAATGCATACGAATCTGAATTTATATGTATTATACTGGGTCACAGATAGGAACTCATGATCTCGTGAGAGAGTGGGGAGTTTGTAACGATCTACCACAAGGAGCATCAATACTAGAATAATTTAATACAATACAAGGACAACTATAGCAAAAATTCTCTGTCTTTAGAGGAAAGATCCATTGTCAGAGCGAGGCAATAAACCTAGCGAGGGGAGGGGGAAGGGTTTTACGAGATTCCACTAGGAGCATAAATTCTATTATACTTGACTTATTGTATCGGAATACTATCACCTTAATTCTCTGTATTTAGAGATAATATCCATTGTCACAGCCAGGCAATAACCCTAGCACGTGGAGGGGGAAGGGTTTTACGAGCTTCCACTAGGAGCATCAATTCTAGTATACTTGACTTATTGTATCGGAGTACTATCACCTTAATTCTCTGTATTTAGAGGTAATATCCATTGTCACAGCTAGGCAATAATCCTAGCGCGGGGAGTGGGAAGGGTTTTACGAGCTTCCACTATGAGCATAAATTCTAGTATACTTGACTTATTGTATCGGAATACTATCACCTTAATTCTCTGTATTTAGAGGTACAGCCAGGCAATAATCCTAGTGCGGGGAGGGGGAAGGGTTTTACGAGCTTCCACTAGGAGCATAAATTCTATTATGCTTGAATTATTGTATTGGAATACTATCACCTTCTCCCCCTCCCCTGCCCTCGGAAATGTGGGAACGAAGGGTCTCTGAGCCTTCCCCTTGATGCAGATGTTTTCCCTCCAAAATTGACCCCTCCCCACCCAGCCCGCAGAAATGGGGGAACGAAGGGAACGTTAGATCCTATTTTAAATGAACAATACTTATCAAACATCACTTGTGTATTATACAGATCACATATCTCATTACCCCTTTTTAAATGTTAATCAAATAATTCTGATTATAGTGTGCAATTTGTTGTCTGCTTTTCAAAATGTTCGTATTTGTTTAGAAAGAAGTGTTTTTTATAGCAGATACCCCCGTGCAACTGAACCCCCCATGTAACTGAACCCCTGTATAACCGAAACCCCGTACAACTGAACCTCCGTGCTACTGAATCCTCGTGCAACTCGACCCCATTTAACTAATCCCCGTGTAACTGAATCCGCATGTAACTGAACCCTCATGCAAGTCATCCCTCGTGCAACTCAACTCCCTCAAAACACTTTTCAGCCATTTCTTGTTAATTTTTTTTATTTCTAAACTATTTAAAATTGACAACACTGTGCAAATCAACACTTGTGTATTATACAGTTCACAATCATTCCATCTCCTCCAAAACACTTTTCAGTCATTTCTTGTTAAAATTATCCAATCACTAATTACCCCTTTTTTTCTCCACCTTCAAATAGACTAAGTCATCGCCCAGTTAACACTAAGATGTAAATTGAGTAATCCTCTCGCAATAACGAACCAAACCAGATTATACCCACCTAATCAGATCAAAAAATGGCGGTCACACTAACTTGATTAGTAATTGGATTCAGATATACTATGAATGGACTTTCACTCCTACATTCACGGGTTTCTGCAAAGCGTTATGGGCTTCATTGAAAAAATACCAGTTTAAAAAAAAAAAAAAAAAACATGTATCCATGAGTTTGACCTCGAAAAAATGAATGTCATAATAGAAAACCCGTCTGCCAACCCATGTAGAGTTCATTGTAATAGGCAAATGAAATGGCCCGTGGTAAGTCATATTACGCAATCACTCGTGATAGTGCATAGGTGACTGCCCCGTGGTAAGTCATATTACGCAGTCACTCGTGATACTGTGCATACCCTTACTACTTACGCAGAGTGGTCACAGCTCATACTCCCAGATACAACATTACCTCTCATTAATCAAAAAAACAAATAACAATTACCTTCCTGCTCCTTTCTTTGGGGGAAGCCACCCCATCATAAATATAAAAAAATATACTTTAGTTATTTATATTTTAATCTTAAACTTTTTATTTATCATACTTTAAATTATTTATCACACTCTACTTTAACTTTTCTTTTGTAATGCCAATAAATTATTTTTACTCTTTTTTTAAATGACGCAAGGGAGCTCCTACCTTTCAGCTCTTTCGGGATTAGATTCCATATCTTTGTGCATGTTGTATTTGGAGCAAAATCCGATCGTACAGTCGGGGTGAAGAGTATGTGCCGGTTTCATGACGATCGAGTAGGCAAATCATGTTGGTCCGGGATAGGCCGGAATAATGTTTTAAATGAAAATGGCAGCTCACCAGCTAGAAACTTAAACACGAAGCTCAAGCATGACAGTTGATGCAGCGACTCTAGTGACAAGTTGAATTTATATGACATCCACCACATGACTAATATGGGAGTAAAGCTCATTCCTGATGCAAATGGATGTTATATTTAGATTGAGGATGCAATTCTAGGTATATATTTGCACATTAGAGGGGTGGGGGGATATATTCTGTGAATAGGCCTACAGGTTCTAAGAAATTTGTAAATTTCTTAGAAAAACTGGAAAAACAAGGAAAGAAGTGAAGATAACGACTGTCCTCCTGCAAAATGTGTTAACTAGGATTACAATTGTTTTCTTAATATGTTTCCTTATGTCCAGCTGAACTCCTAGGCTTAAAATACTGGTTGGTCAGTTGGCTAATTCAAAGATTTGTGTATATATACACTGTCAAATTAGCCATCTGGTGGTATCCCCTATTTATACTACCGTTGCGAAATAAAATGCAACTCCTCCCTTTCGAGCAAAAGGGGCAAATCAACTGATATCCCTCAATCTATCTAATTTCTGTCTTCATTTTGATTTAGTACTCCCTGCTTGAGGTTTCAAGGCTGGGCACAAGTTTTCCATGTTAAGATGGATAACGCATATCAGAAATTTGACGAATAACCGTTATATTTTTCTAGTTGAGCTTCGGTTAGTTATAAGCAGCCTCTCCACGAGCAAATTTTTCATAAGAAAACGAGCAGATATCTTACAATAAATGTAAATTCTCTTTATATTTTTTTTTTCTTATTCGTCTCATTTTTGTTATTTCTAAGCAAGCTAGAATAGTAATGAAAACTTTAACGATTTGATATTTTTTTTCCAAACTGAGATTTGTTTGGTCGGATAATATTTTTTTATTTTTTATTATTCAATAACCTTGTCCGTTCAAAAAATAAAAAAAAAATAAAATGCGTAACAGTAGCAAGCCGTTTAACAGAAGGTGACGCTTTTGCAGAACGAATAGAAGTTTTAAATCCACACAAGGGAACATTTCCGTATATTGACAAATTACCAAAAAGGGAAATCTTGAACTTCAGGGGAACTGACGTTGACATTTTCCTCGAAAGTTTTCAAAGAAATCTGTTTTGAAATTATGGGTGCCTTACGACACAAAAAAGGAGGAAAAAAGAAAACATGGAAAAAAGTACTTAACTATTGATATTTTTTATCTATCATTTCTAGTTGTCATTACTTAAAAAGTGTCGATACGTGACATTTTTTAAATGTCATATATATGACATTTAAAAAGGATTTTGTAAAGGAATTCTGGCAAATTCTCCCAGTGTAAAATTTCCCTGAAAATTTCAACCCCTGAAAACTTTTCTCCCCATGAAAAATCCTCCAAGAAGAAAATTCCCCCCCCCCCAACCGAAAAATGTATGCATACTTCTCAATACATATATATATATATATATATATATATATATATATATATATATATATATATATATATATATATATATATATATATATATATATATATATATATATATATATATATATATATATATATATATATATATATATATATATATATATATATATATATATATAACCTAAATGTTTGACACTAAAAGCTTGTTTTAAGAATACACCATTCAGACATATTTTATTATTTAAAATGATGCGAGTACCAATTCTACAAAAAGTGATATAATTCATCCTAAAAACATTAACAGATAGACAGCTACAGCTCGTAAGACCAGGGGCGGGTATAGGATTTTCTTAGGGGGGGGGGTAAAATAGGTTGATCCGATAAACTTGCGTTAGAAGATGAGATGAGATTGGTTTTATTTTCAACTAATAATTACATCATACTTAACTGACACTTACCACATTTTTTAAATAACATTATCAACCAAGCTTAGAAATGGTAAGAACGTGTGACGTTTTATTAAGCCACTATTGTGGCTTGAGTAGCGTAACACAATCTTTCATCATAAACCAAACTCCTTCACTGTTCCTACTCTTTTCGTACCATTCAATACTCTCAATATTCAAAACTCTCTTGAAAAAAAAGAAAAAAAAAAACCATAAAACAACCCCCCCCCCCCAAAAAAAAATATAACAAACAACAATCAAAAATATTTAATTCCCACCCAACAAAGACTTTTTTAATCTAATTTTAAACTGAAATTGGTCTTCTGACTCCCTAATGCTCTCCGGGAAATCCTTCCACAGATTAACTGCATAATTTATAATTACAAAACTATATCGACTCGTACTCCTTACTTCTGAGACTAAGCTTCCACGACCTCTAGTCCTATGATGATGATAATCTGAATTAAACTTAAAAAAATATCTAAAATATTCAGGAGATAATCTATTAAGCACTTGGTAAGTAAACACTCCCACCTGATGGCCCCTGATCTAATGAACATTTAAAATTATGAAACTCATAAAACATTCACGCGTGTGCTCATACTGAACAAACTCGCCCAGTACTTGGAAGTGCCTTATTCTGAAGAATCTGCAGTCTTATAAAATTTGAAGAAAAATTAGACGCATAAATACAGCAACCATAAACAATAAAAGGATGAAAAACAGTATGATATATATATTTCTTAAAACAGTTCAAGGTAACACGTGTTTTAAACGCCGCATCACTTTAAGACCTCGTGCAAGTAGAAGAAATCATATTAATGTGTTTCTCTCAACTAAAATTATTATCAACATAAAATCCCAAATATGTATTTTCAAAAACCGGCGAAAGCGACAAATTTTCAAATACTATAGAAGCACTATTTACAATTTTTCCTATCCTACTAAAAATCATATAATTTGTCTTAGAAGTATTAACATCAAGGTAATTCGAGGAGGTAAACACCAAAAGGTTTTCCAGCGTTCGGCTTGCTTTATCCATTAGTTCTTCCAATGACCGTGCGAAAATCGTCAAAGATGTATCTTCTGCAAAGGCTGTAACAGTGGTTTCAGGCATGTAGAACCTCAGAGTATCGACGTATACGAGAAATAGTAACGGACTCAGGACTGAGCCTTGTGGAACTCTACATTTTAAGGATAGACTCCACTAACGATGTCATCTTTGTTGACCTTCCATACAAATATGATTTAAACCAATCCAAACAAACATCTTGTATCCCCAGACAAGACAGGCGACACAGTAACAACACAAAATCCACAGTCGAAGGCTTTTTTGAAGTCGACAAAGATCGTTAAAGGAATAATACCTTTTTCTAGTGCTCCATTGACTACATCCAGAAGATGGTGAACAGCATGGCTAGTAGAATGTTTACTGCGGAATCCAAATTGGCTGTCACAAAATATTCCTAGTTTATCCAAATATTCATACAGAGTAGGAGCAAATTTAATTAACGCAAACTTGCGTTAATTAGGTAAATTACACTACTTTAGACTACGTTTGCAGAGGGAGCGTGCCCCCCTCATCCCCTTGATCCGCCATCGCGTAAAACTTGCCAGTTCCTTTAGGGCCTTATTTGCCTTTTCAATCAAAAGATTTTCGCAAGATGATGTTACTGTAAATGTAATTTCATCAGCAAAGGACGTTATTAAATGCTCAGGAATAGAAAATCGCATGATATCTACATAAATTAGGTAAAGTAGGGGCACAAGAACTAAGCCTTATGGAACTCCGCAGTGGACTCTATAACTTCTTGATTTGCTGCCATCAAGATTCACTTTAAGTGTTCTCCTTCTAAGATAAAACTCAAACTAATTCAAAGGTGCGTCCTAAACACCTAAAAAACGTAGCCTGATCAATAAGACCTTAAAAAGAGCAGTGTCCAAAGCTTTGCTAAAATCAATGAAAATTGTAAGCACTAACTCACCACGTTTATGTGCAGAGTTAACCAAATCTGTGAGATGGTGGACTGCATATATTGTAGAATGGCCTTTCCTGAATCCAAACTGTGTTTCTGCGAGAAATCGATATAGATTCAGATGGTAATACAGTCTTCTATGCATGATCTTTTCATATAGCTTTGAAAACAAAGACAACATCAAAATCAGTCTCCAGTTCAGAAGATCTGTCTTCAGACATCCTTTATGCAAAGGGATAACCGCGGCCTCTTTTAATCGTGAAGGAAACTCACCCTTTTTCAGCGATAAGTTAATCAAATATACAAGGCAGGGCAACAAATATCCCGTTACTAACTTAAATGTTTGCAGATTGAATCCATCACTCCCAGACGAATTTAACTTCATCAGTCCTATTATTTGCTTCATCTCCTGAAGATTAGTTTCAGTTATGTTCATGTTTACCCCCAAACCTATTTCATATTTAAGAGGTTCGGCAATTTTACTGCTATCATTATATGAAATTTCACTTACTGATTCACCTATTTTTGAAACATACTCACCCAAAACATCAGTAATTTTCTCCCTTACAACAACTATTCTATAGTCAACTTTTAGACTAGCTGGAATTCCATTCTTCTTGCCACCATTTAATAATTCATTAATAGTTTTCCATGTACCTTTCATGTTCCCTTTATTATTTTAAAATTTCATCCCATAATATTTTTGAAGACAAAATCGACGAAGCCGTAAGTTTCATTACGAAGTATTTTGAAGTGATTGAACAACTCCTGTGACTCTGAATTCAAATAAAGTACGTACAAATCATTTCTTTTCTGGATTAGTCGAAGAAGCTCCTCGGTTACCCATGGTTTTCTAGGAGTAGATTTCTTCAGCTTGACAGTTCTCATTGGACATGTTGATTCAAATATCGGTTGAACAATACCTATAAACTTATCAAATGCAGCGGATGGGCTTTCATATTCATCATAAGCCTCTTGCCGCGAAAGAACGCTCAGTTCTTGCCTAGATTTGTGAATATTCTCTTTTTTCAGTTGTTTTTTCTTTATTCTCTTTATTTTTGGCTTTTCTGTACGCAGGACGGAAGTAACTACCACCGCAGGAAAATGGTCTGCAGACTCACTAAATATTACATCAGCATAAGAAGTAGCAAGTAGGCGAGATCGAATAAATAGGTTGATTAATGTTGCGGAACGTTGAGTAACGCGCGTTGGAATTCCCACTAGAGGATGTAGATCATGTCTAACCATAAGGGTAAAAAGCTCTAAATTATCATTATTCAAACACAAAAGATAAAAACTAAAGTAACCCATGCAAATAAACTCGGAAGTACTCAACTGGATCTCCTCATCCAAAACTCAACCCAAACCAAGTGCAAACTGTTCCCATTGAGTACTCGGTGGCTTATATACTTCACTTATCAGAATCTGATTCCTGCCAATTTCCAGCTCAAAAGTAAGAGTTTCAACCTTGCCTTCTATCCAAATGGAATAATCCTCCATCACATTAGTCGCAAGATGCTCCTTAAACTAGAAATGCTAAGCCTCCACGTGCCATTGCCTTTCTATTTTTAACAATAAGCTGGTATCATGGAAAACTAAAAAGGGACAAAGAATGTTCTGGCATTCAAAAATTCTTACATAGGCCTATAATTTCAAATCTGCGATTTGTACTATCAAGCATCTACAGAGTTTCACGATACGATGACGTAACGTGACAATTCCAATGACCAAGACAAAACGAATTTTCATCAGCATTAATTCCCGAAGAAAGCAGATTTAGATAACAGCTATCTCTATTCGGTCAAAATGTGATAGAAGAGCGTCCCTGCGCAATATCAGCATTAAGAATATCTTCAACTTGGAACGGATTATTTTCAAAGGTCTTTAGTTTCTCACCACAACGATAAGATAACTTGGCGCAATACAACTTCTAAAAAAAACAAAAAAACAAACAAAAAACAAGTAGTGAAAATATAACGACTTTTAACTATTAGCACACACTATTAAGGAATATTGTCTATAGACCATAAACGACGTGGAAACGAATCATTAGCGAGACGTACATAAATCTGACCTTGGTTAGACCACACTTGCTTATTTCCCATATTTATCCCGTGCTAAGTTCAGAACATCGTGTCTTCGTTTCGTCAGATTTTCGGACACAAAAATACCAGTCCGAGCTAATTTTGACTTTTCTTTAAAAACTTTAGAAGCAAGGTCTTTAGACTTGAATGTTACAACTACAGGAGCAGTTGCATCATGTTTACTATTGCCTTTGCTTAGATTTAATCTTTTCATTTCGATCACATCTTGATTTGATATTTCTAGCTCCATTCTGTTTGTCACTTTATCTAGAAGTACCGACTTCAAGTCACTATTGGAAGTTTGTTTAACCCCGTTGAACATGAGACTATTTAATGTCTTTTCTTGTTCACACTCATCAAGCTTTAGCTCTGCAACTTTAATCAGTTCCTCATAGATGAACATTGATTTTTTGAATGTTTTAAATCATTGGATAATACAACAAATTTCGGCTCGAATTCAACAACTAATGCTCTGTAAATTTCACTTGAAATCGACGAGCTTTGCGCTTTGATTGCACTAACTGTAACTTAGAACATGACTGTTTGCCTCCAACAGCTGCTAATTTTTCATCTAATCTCTGATCTATTTTCTGAACAAGGTTTTCCATGACATACCGTTTTCTTGTTCCGTCGCTGTAATCTTGGTAATATGAGCGGTTGATCCCGAAAGGTTATGTAAATTGATATTTTCAGACGCTTGTCCCTTAAGCTTGTCTATGCAAATGTCTTTGTAGATGTCTGGTTTCAGCGCAAGTTCTTCAAACGCTCCTCTTACACCTTTTCTAGAGTTTTTAAGAAAAGCTGCATTTGAAAACGGTCCAAAAGAGAAAGCTCAAACTATTATAACAAATGTTCTTCAGTTGACTAAATAAAAAAGATCAAACGTTTTTGATGGAAATGCCAAATAAAACCTAGTTTGTTAGGTTGTGTTTAATGGATTTTTGTGTAATCATTTTTAAAAATCTTTTTTCTTCTTAGGTTACCCTAAGCCTCCATATTTTCTTTTAGCCACTATCAGCTCTCTACATACGAGTACATGACGGGCAAAGGGAGGGATAGGATCAAAAATTCGTCTTGGTGGATGTGACTTATTTTGGATAAAGGCTCAAATGTTCCTCGGGTCAAAATTCAAAGAAAGTCGTATTTCAGTTAGGACTAGCAGATCATCTTTTTTCTCTTATTTCTTCCATAAATGATAGAAGCCTAATGGATAGTCATTTGGGTAATTTTGTTGTCTATTTGTTTTTCATTAAGTCAGAGGGAGAGCTTTAAGAAAAAAGTGCCATATGACACGATAAATGATAAACTTTGGTGCCTATCTCATTTTTTCACCAGGACTAGCAGCCTGCAGGATGGTCAGAGGCGTGTAATTAAATTCTCATTTGGTATATATTTTATATTTTTATTGGATTTCTCATAGAAGCACTGTTGTAGAAGCAGAAGGAATTACATATGGTACACAAAATATCAACTGTCGGTGCCATTTTTTTCTCCAACACTAGCAGTTGTATTTAGGATGTATGAAGATTAGGATTATTTTTTCGGTATATCGAGTTTTTATAAGATCGCTATGGCGGCAGCTCAAAAATTGCCCAGTGGCGTAAAACAAAGTATGTTTTTGCTATCTTCAAAATTGATGACACTGACTGGGGCCAAAAAGCTGATTAGACAATCCGTAGAATCATCTTGTCAAGAAGATTCCTCAATCGATTGGTCTCTTAGGCACCGTTCGAAATGTAACGTTGTCATACGAATTGATCATATTTTATACTTAAATTAGGAAAATACTTGAGGTCTAGAAAAATGCTTTTGTTATCATTTAGATACTGATCAACAAGGCCGTATCCGTGTAAGGCTAGGGGGTTTGAGCCCCCTCTCCCTCAAAATTTTTGTCCAATTCGTAAAGACAATGCAAAATTGAACATAAACAAATTTTGATGCGTTTTTAATGTTATTTTGTACCCCCCCCCCCCCACAAAAAAGAAAACACTCCCCCCTCCTCAACAAAAATCTTTGATATGGTCCTGGTGATCAATTAACTTATGCAAAGATCTCTCTATACTACTCACCTATTTTAGTACGAGATTAGTGCGGGAACTAATGTTCCTCGGGTCAAAATTCAAAGAATACCATCTGCAGGGTGTATAAAACTCCAAGCTTAGTTAGACCTTCTTAGGATTGGTATTATAAAAAGTATTTCTTCATGTGAACCCAGGTCCTGCAGATTCACAGTGGGTTTGATTTTAGATAGGCAACAGGGGATCCATAGTTTGAATTTAGCAGCAGCAGCCACACACTTCAGGGCCTGGAATTTGATTCCGGTGCTGAGATTATGCTAAAGCGTATCAATATTAATCTAAACAACAAGAAGAAATGAATTTCCAAGTAAGCCAATTTTGAGATCTTTGCTTCTTGATTTAGGGGGTCATTCCTT
The DNA here is from genome assembly GCF_049724085.1 of Artemia sp. Qi Xiang Cuo. NCBI lineage: Eukaryota > Metazoa > Arthropoda > Branchiopoda > Anostraca > Artemiidae > Artemia > Artemia sp. Qi Xiang Cuo. Next base: position 50,825,644 of record NC_142803.1, read on the forward strand.
TTTTAGGATTCTTTTCTCTGATCAAGAGTCATTGTTTTGTCGCTTGAATAGCAACAAACATATTCAAACGTCATTGCCTGATACAAGTTGTTTTTTTCCTCTATGATACACGGTGCAGAAGACGTTGCAACAGTAGTGGCAGCTGCTATTTGTAATCCTAAAATCACGCATGGCAACAGGTTTGAAAGTATAACTTGACATCAAAGGAAATATTTCACAGAGATTAGAAGAGTTATAGAAGTGAATGAGCTTTTCTAGTCTGGATTCATTTCTATAAATCTCTTCCGGAATGGGATTTTCCACCACTAATCATAGCCTATAAGATTTCTGAAGATTGGTTCTATTTGGGAGACTAAATCTTATTTCGCTCAGCTTATATATATGACCTATTACACCCAACCTCTAATCCAATATTTATTGACGATATTATTAATAGCTATTTCAAAACTGGGGATCAGAATTTAGGGGATAGTGTCTAATTTAAGTACTTCATATCTATCTGGTAAATCACACAATAACGATTAATTGCGTATTTTGTCTCTCATGTCTATTTGGTAAATCATAATAGATCGGCAATGTAAAACAAGCAATCCAGGGAAATCACAAGGGGCCTTAGCTCCTAATCCAAATCCTAAATTTTCTTAAATTTCTTGAAACTTATAATTCAAATTATCAGATAATCCTTTTTATTAAAATTACGCCACCTCCAAAGTTTTTTATTTTGTTACTTAGTCTTCCCCAATGCCAACAATAACTCCTGTGTATGTTTTTGGCCTAATTGTATTTTAATTTAGCATTAATTATCTCAAATCTTTAGATAAATGTTCTAGTGCATATTAGCATGGCTGTATTTGAAAGCCTACCTACCTTTCGTAAGATCCACGTATTTTCCGATAGGAAACACAAATCCCCTCCCAAGTCCCTTTTAAGAGTCCTTTATAGGGTTTTCACCCGCAGGATAAATTTGTAGAGGCATTAACATAAATGCGTATTATTGTATGTCTGACACATTTGCCTCTAATACACTGAGTAAATAAAAAAAAAAAAAAAAAAAATTCAATTGAAAGTAAGGAGCAGTATTAACACTTATAACTAACAGAAATTGTTCTGTATACGAGGGGGGACTGCTTCTTCCTCAACCCTCGCTGTTTACGCTAAAATATTAAAGTTATTTAAGAACAATTCTCATCCAAAGTTAACGGCCCTTCGGTTTGAGTAGTCTTTCTTAAAGAATCAGGACGAAGACTCAAACTTGAGCGCGAAGAGTGAGGGCTAGAGAAGGGGTAGCCCCTCCTCTAGGGGGATGCTATATTTATTATATATATATATATATATATATATATATATATATATATATATATATATATATATATATATATATATATATATATATATATATATATATATATATATATATATATATATATATATATATATATATATATATATATATATATATATATATATATATATATATTTATATATATATTATGTTTTAGAGGTAATTACTTGGCAAGAAAAAAAAAAAAAAAAAAAAAAAAAAAAAAAAACTGTCATACTAATCCAGCAATTGAGACAAACGTGCACTTGAACGAGGTTTTAACCTTACTCTACCTAGGACCAAATAGTATAACCGCACCATCAACAAATTAGAAATTTCCAAATCCATGCAAAGTCGTCATCAATAAATATAAGTCGTTGTAAATTTACGAACAAAAGAACCTTAATTTTAGCGAAATATTTCCAAGTAGAACCTTCCGTTGGGGATCATCACAAGAAATACAACCTGCCTCAATGGATTTCGAAGCTGTACTTTTTTTACCTGGCACAGTGGAACCTCTACCCTAAAATCTGTATGGTATCTCTACGCTAGGCAAAACTTGGGAAATACATACATGCTAGCAAATCTATTCAAAACTACATACAAACTAAATCCCATTCTTTCATTAGTAAAGTCCCAGAGATCACTGTGAAAAAACCATTCCGTATCAAATTTAGATGTATCAATATATAAGTTATAAAAAAAGTCTTTTATTGCTATCCAGAAATTCCAGAACCAGTTACAGATTTAAAGTTTTTTAAGCTTGTTAGATAACATTCTACAAATTCAAAAATCCAAAAAAGAAAAGCAAAAGAGAGATTACATTAAAATACTATTCTATATTTCTTTATAATTTTTTGTATATTTACCCAAAAGCTCAGGATACACAAAACTAATTTTTTTGAATTGCCAACTAATTTTTTTGGCAGAAAGACCTCTTAACATCAGTTTTTCGCTCAGCTGTTTACATCTATTTTTTAAATCTGTGTAATTACTGCATATTTTTGCATACCAAAATAATTGGGAATAATAAGCTGAATAAGTAATATTTGAATGTATATTACTTTCAAGGAATGGAAAATTAATTACTTCAAAATTAAAATCATCCGTTTTATTATATATTTTAAAAACCAATTTATTATTATCTGAAATATGCATCTGTAAATATAAGATATGGTCTGAGTGTCTTTTACATGGCTAGGCTCCAGAATTAACTCTTGTGGATAAATATTTTTTTAAATCTCAATAAACTCTGCACAATTTATTACTAAGAGATCGTCCAGATATCTTTTATTATTTGAAAGGTTATATTTTACATTGCTGGGGGTGTTTTTATGTGTCATATACTCGTATTCTAATTGACTTAAGAACAAGTCCGCTATGAATGGACTCGCATTCATGCCCATAGGAATGCCAACAGTTTGTTTATATAAATTACCATTAAATCTTATAAAAGTATTAAATAGAACAAATTCCAATACATCACATGCCTTATCCAAGCTATAACATATTGAATTAATAATACTTCTAAAGAAATTCGTCCATCGGGCTTTTTTATTAAAAGTATCAATTTTCAAAAATCCGATATTAGACAAAATAAAAGATTTCTTTATGGCCATATATATATATATATATATATATATATATATATATATATATATATATACTCATATATATATATATATATATATATATATATATATATATATATATATATATATACTCATATATATATATATATATATATATATATATATATACTCATATATATATATATATATATATATATATATATATATATATATATATATATATATATATATATATATATATATATATATATATATATATATATATATATATATATATATATATATATATATATATATATATATATATATATATATATATATATATATATATATATATATATATATATATATATATATATATATATATATATATAGGCTATTAATTTATATCTACCTTTCCCATGTACCCATTTAGAGCTGGGCCGCTCTAAATAGGTTCTAGCCAAAGGACCGTAAAAAGGAGATAAGCACCGCCAGTTTGGACAATGAAACTTGGTAAAGCGTATTTTACTTTTTTCTTATGTCCAAAGTTTGAAAAGGAATTAAGAATCTTAATAAAATAGTCACAGCTTTTTTCTTTGTGTTTTGAAAACGAAAGAGGTTGTTTTACAACATTACCTCATTGATCCATATGCTTAAAGACTCCGCACATAAACTCCTTCAATCAAGGTACCCTGCCTTTTGCCCCTAAAACTTTTAACACCACTCATATAACTTGGACTAAAACTTTAATCATTAGAAAAGCTCAAAAGTTGTCTCTATTCGTCCTACATGTTCAACAAGTTTGAATTGTTGCCAGCAGACTAAAACAATATTAACCGTTTGGAAAGTTTGGTTTGTTACAGTTCTTCTGGAAATTTTCCTATTTAAAACAGACAGTAGATCTAGTTAACTCAAACTGTCAGATGGTTTTTTGTTTCAAATGTTAGGACCAGAAGTTAGAAACTGTGTGTTTAGCTTTTATTAAGCATGTTTTTTGAAAAGTAAGCATATTTTCACTGTCGTAAAAAAATTAATGAAACAAGCATTCATTTTCCAAGAATATTTTTCCCACATCTCCAAATATTTTATAGTGGAACGATATTGTCTGAAACCTGGACTAAGTTTTTTTTCCAAATCTGTCTAGCTACCTTTTTTTTCTCAAACACTTTCACGAAGATAGCAGTAAAGTTGACGATAGCAGTAAAATGATAGCAGTAAAATCCACGGCAAAAAATTCCTAGTATCCACGACAAACTTCGTAACCTTAACCATACTTTTTTGTTAACCATACCTTTACCATCAACCTTATATATTTGTTAACCTTAACCATATCTTTTTAACCTTAACCATACCAGCTTTTTTGTTCCTGATCCAATATCTAAACAATTCCTGGACATTTTCCATCAACAATATGTAATTTTGATCGGTTTAATGTTTATAAGGTATAAATGCAGAGTGAGGCTAGGCTTGAAAGACTGCCTATGCTTTTCATTGTTGTCGATACATATTACAATTCCTGAAGAATCCCAAGACATCTTCTGCCTATTATAATGTCAACGCCAAAATGTTTTAATGTTATTTTTACCCAAATTTGTGTCGTTCAATATAAATGAATTTTAATTCGGAGATTTAATACACAAGAAAAACATCATGGTGGAATTCAGATTTTTTTTTTTCATTTTCAGAGATTTAGCAATTTATAACTTTAATTACAATTTTTGGCAGAATTTCCACTTTTGAAGCTACTCACCTTATTCAAAAAGATTTTCTATTCTTGGCCTTTGTATTTTGACGAACAGTTCCTATTTAAATTGTATTTTTTTTTTCAAGATTAATTTTATGTTTCAAATTATAGTGAGATGCATAGTTGGTAACAACAATGAGGTAACTAAACGCTGCAAAATTTAAGAACCCAACCACTTAAGGGTTTGGTTCTTAAGAAAAAGAATCTTAAAAACTCGACATGATGACATAACTGTGCATACCCCTGCTACGCTCCTATTTATTTCGTATTTTATTTTTGTCTATATATTTCTTAGAGTAATTATACCTCAGCCTAGTTAAGAACAATGCTGGAAGAAACTGTGTGTATTTTCCAAATGATGGACATCTATGACTGATATTTCTAAATAGGCACGTTTCTAGTGCCTATTTATTTTAGTGTAAGGTAAAGATATGCTACTTTCTATATTGCTTAATATTGTCCAGTATTAACGCTAATACATATTGAAAAAGTAAAACTACTTCTAGCATATTTTGTTCTCTAAAAAAGCCTGAATATTTTTTTTTCTCTTTTCAAGTGTAATTATAAATGATAACTATATTTCCTCCTAACCCTAACATTTTATTCCTATGACTTAATAGGGAAATCCTTTCTTTACTCTATTTTTAAGGATTAATGATAGCCTAGCTATTCCCAAGACACCTAAGACATATATAAGTCTCTCCACCCATCATTTTAATTACCTCCAGTAAAATATTTTTTTTCAAACCTAAATTTAAGGAACAATTATACTTCACCCTCCCCTACCTTCTAAAGACCCCTCAGTAAAACCTAAAAAAAGGGTTGTTTTTCAAAAAGAATCCTGTTTTTCAGCCAAAGGTTCAGTATGTGTCTATTTTATGCCTATTTTATATGCCAGTATGTGCCCACAATACTTGCCTATTTTGCGGATCTGTCAATGAGGACCTGCCCATATTTTCTCTTGGTGCAATACAAGTCATCTTAGGGACAAGGGCGAACTAGCTAACCAGATTCCATCCCCTCCCCTACATTTTCACTTAATGTGGAACTTTTATGCTCTTTAAAAATTCGACGCTATACTAAAAGGGTAAATGGAGGCTAACAGGCTGCTAATAACAAAAAGTGAGTTTTCACTGGGAATGTTTGTCTAATCATCATGTTTTGAATGGCCACCATTGCTCTGGATGCGTAAAAGGTTTTTTGGCTCCGTTCCTTATCCAATGAATGCAATTGCCCTTGGATCTTGTAGCCTTTGTTGGCCTAACCGCCCGAAAGGCGTTTTTTACCCGGCTATAGTTTATAAAATAGGCGTCGCACCAATCTGACATCTCGTCAACGACTTATGGTACGCTCACAAACGATGAATTCTGAAGTATTTGCGGTAGGCCAGTGCGATGTGCGAGGCCTCAGAACTACACCTGACCAGTAGTTGTATTAGGTGAACTCTGTCAAACCATCTAATATGTGCATTACTGAAGCCTATCCCAACAACAAGATACCAACAAGAGCAGTGAGGTTGCCAAACAGGGGTTCACACTCCTTAGGCGGGACCAGGAATGCACAGCCGGTGAAAAACATGGCCGTCGCCTATCATCTTCCACTGGGATTTCAACAGCCATAATAGCGTATGGCTCCGTAAAACTCTTATAATGAGGTGTCAGACTTTTATGATGTTTCTCTTTTGAATGGGCTTGAACAACTGGTTAATTTTGACACCTACCATGGTCCAAACAGAATCACCTTATCTTGATCTATTCCTTCCGTATTATTCATATTCCTTTTATGATAACACTCACGCTTTCAGAGGTGACCATGTTGCCGTTATTGCACGTGGACATTTTCGTATCCCTCCTCCAATAAAGCACAAGCGACATACCTGGCATTTCAAAAAGGGAGATTGGGTTGGCTTAATAAACGAACTAGTTTTTTAGCAATTGATGGCCTTCCTCCCTGAAGGGCCTGAGAAAGCTGCGGAAAGTACCAGCAGGCCTTAGTCGATTGTTTCGCAAGCTATATCCCGTCAAAGCGGATCCAGTATGCAAAAAGGACGAACTTAAGGTCAACATCCACAGCCAAAAGGTTATCCGAACAAAATAAAAGTCGCACAAGCGATGGCTATTCTCAAATATCTAAAATGAAAGATTTATTTTCTTAAAAGCCTGTACAGATACAGTGCGCATGATTCAGCAATCACGACTTTAGTAAAAAGAGAAATTCGCTGCCAAGATCCAAATGCTTCTGCTATGAGATGGCGAGGAAGGGTTAAAGAAGCTTTACTGTCATCTAAAGAAACTTCAGTTCTGTTCCTAAGAACTAGTGACGGGACATCCCTTAAGCCTCACAGGCAAGGACCAAAGTTCTTGCCAAGGTGTTTGCCGAATTCTCAAATCTGGAAGACGACGGTAAAGAAGTTTTGGATTTCGATACTATCCGTGATCTTGTGAACTATTATACTCCTAAAGTCCTTTGTATTCTGAAGAGTCTTGATGTGACCAAATCCACGGGTCCTGACAATATAGCCTACCTAATATTGTCTTGAAGACCTGCAATGTCAAATTGACCTCTGTCATCTCTTTTTCAGCTGTGTTTATCCTTTAAAGCCTTTCCACGCACATAGAAATCTGCCAATATCATTCCTATACCTAAGTCAGATAACAATCAAATGAGCGTGGGCTCATATAGGCCTACCAGATACCTCTTCTGCATAGAGAAAGTTTACGAAAATATTTCAAATCATTAACTTTATCAATACCTGGAGTCAAAGAAACTTTTAACTGACCACCAATACGGATTCCACCGGAAGCGTACAGCACTTGAATGTTTAATGGCCCAAACACCAGTAGTAGATCAAACTTCTGGCAAAAGTATATGATATCGGTTTAATGTCATTCGACATTGCTAAGCTTTCGACAGAGTATGGTGTCATGGTCCACTAATGAATTTTTACAGTGTTAGAGGATGTCAACTAAAGGTGATTGATAGCCTTCCTAATGATCATTCACTGCGTGTTGTTCTTCACGGGTTCATTGTTCTCGGATATCCAATAAAGGTAGGTGTACCCCAGGGTAGCAAATTGAGACCGGCACCTTTCATTCTTTACATAAACGACATGGAAGAAAGCCTTGCGAGCCCTCTGCATCAGTTTGCTGATGACATCACAGCACATTTAGTCATCCCAACACGTGAAAAACGAACCGAAAATTGGTCAGATGCCTAGATAGTCAGTTTCAATGCAACAAAAACAAAAGAGCTGATGATCTCCCGATCAAAGTACCTAGCATACACCACAACTTTATCTTTTTGAATGAAATTATAAGAAAATTTGCGGAGATTTGTCTCCTCGTAATCCACTTTTCCACATATCTCTCTTGGGAAAAACTACCTCTACCGAGTGAGAGCATTCTTCGGAAGAAAGCTGGGGATCACCCTTCGGTGCAAAAACCTTTTACCGCATAGCTTGATCATCCCGCTTTAGAAGTCTAGCATCAGAGGCATCACTGAGTATGGGTGCCCGCTGTATGCCGGTGCTCCGAAAACATTGTTAGTAACACTCCAAAGGCTCCAGAACAGTGCTAATATGGCAGGTGTAGTCACTCCCCACAACTTTCCCCAATCTGTTGGTAAAATATTTGATGTAGCGTCAAGGGCTGTCTTCTACAAGTACTTAAATCCACCCTCTTTTCTAGAGTTTTATCGTATTCTGCCACGAAATGTCCAACCAACAAGACAGATACGAAAGCGTGCAGCTCGATTCAATTATCTTCTGGTTAGCAAGCCGAGAAGAGAATATTCAAAGAAGAGCTTCGTTTGACGTTAAACTTGGATCCGGAATGATATTCCTTGGGAAGCTACGTTGACTCTTTCAAAAGAAGGTACGACAGTCATCTAAAACTAGATAAAAGACTAGTGGGAAATCAGATATTTATTTATACCTGAGGCCGCAAATTTAGAAGTAAAAAATAATTGTCACTTCCGTTTAATTTACTTCAAACAGAAACTGTAAATGATTTTTTTTTTTATACAGACATCACCTTAAATAGGGCTGGAAGTTAGATGACAAAGATCATAAAAGTAATTACGGTGGAAAAAAAATACAGATTAAGCTAAACATATAAGCATAGTAACAACTTCCTTCGAGATACAAGAAAAAGACAATAAATCACAAGAGGGGTGTTGTTCATTTTATCTTTCTTCTTGCTAAGCTTTATCAAAAACTTAATATACTTTCACCTTCTTTTTATAATAATTTAGTGACTCAGTTGCTGAATTGCTTTAAATTTTCTTAGTCGGGTCTCATTTTGGAGATAGAAGATATTTTATCGCCCCGTGGTGGCGAAAGGTTCTATAGTCCTTTTATATTTCACTATGTTGCAATAAAAAATAGTATTCCTTATTAAGCAGGAATTCAATCCTTTGGTTTCGCACAGCTTAGAAAGTTTTATCACTTAAGGGCTTGCCAGACGAAACATTTTCTTCCGGTGTTTTAAAAGCGTACGTGTGTGAACGATTGGCTAGCTTTTTCATAGAAGAGATAACGAATTTTTCGCAAATTAACTTAAATTTCTAATATATGGACACTTAACAAAGTAAATCTACTTAGGCAAACCATCAAGTAGCATTTTAAGTGAACAACTAACAAGTCCATTACTTTTATACTGAAAACATTCCGACACACTAAGACAGTCTCTCAAATTTAAATAAGGTCAGTCTAGAAACTGTTGAAACCAAGCGGTAGTCTAGAAAGGAATCCTAGTTTAACGCAGATACAGCCCTATTAGATAATTATGACTGTTTTAATCTTTAAAATGTTCGTCTTGCCAGAAGGTGTAACGACAGTTTGGCGATGACAATTCAAAACACTATACAATTTTTTTTGCGATACTAAGATTTTAAATGGTTTTTACCATTGGAGGCCTAGAGCATTGTTTTTTTAATTTTGATCATCAAACCAATTGTTAAAGGATTTAAAAGACCCAAATTATTATTTTGTTTTTTGGTAAATTTATTGTTCTTTTCTATACCACCTGTCAAAGCTACGTACCTGAGTTGCTACTATTTATTTTTCTGGTTTTCCTTATTATCCTTGATGGTATTGGTCTGAGAATATAAATATTTAAAACAACATGAAAATATGATATAAATGACACGATATAACAGAAAACAGAATGAAAGCAAGAAAGACTTGATTGTGCAAAGGTCTGAGTCTAAAAATCTCCTTAAGCTAAATGTAATTCAGGGCTTAAGGGGCTCCAGAAATTTTAGAAATTCCAGAAATTTTATAGAATCTTTACAACCACATATCCCACAACTAAGAAAATGTGACTGAATAAGCAATAGACATAAATTTAATCAGAAATATACTAGTTTAGTTTACTGTCATACCCAATAGATATAATAATGTAAACCAAGAAAAATTTGAACAATAAATATAATAAATAAATATAAATACGTGTGGAGAGATGGATGAGTCTTTGCATCATTTTTAAGGGAATGTAAGGAATTGGGGGAATTATGGCTGGAAATATTTGGTAGGGAGGTCGGGGAGAGAGATCGGAATTTCGGAAATTTTGAAAAGAAGGTGTTATTTAGATATAAATAATAATTGAAGGATCGTCCAGTTAGGTATTAGGCATCATGAAGATTTTCTTGAATAATCAGTTTTAGTGTTTTGTTAGTATTTCGCTGCTTGTCTGTTGCGTGTCACCATAGCCCGATAGAGCTTTCGCGTGATTAAATATATCCATCAATCTATCTATATATTTTTTCAGGGAATTGGCCTGGATGCTCTTGTCATTATGTAAGTGAATAAAATCGTGTGACCTTGAAACTTCACTTTTTTCCTATTATGTTACATTTCGTTCACTTTTAGACAAAATTATCTATGGTATATAGGTCAATTTTAACTGATAGTTTTTATTCTAAAAAAGAGTCTGCTCTTAAAGTCTCTACCTTTTTTGTACATTAAGAGACGTAAAATTATCTTCTTTTATTTTTCTTTATTCTATCTTATTTTGCTTGATATTCTTTATTCCACTCTTTATGGAAACCATTTGAAACGTCAATTACACTCTCTTTTTCTTGTACCAAAAATAATCAACGCCTTCACATTTAAAAAAAAAATTAAAGCAAAAAATACAATTCCCATATTTTACTCGGTCAATAGGCCTACTGTTAAATATTTATTTCAAGTCCTTATTGCACCATTTCTCGATCAATACTTTTTTCTTGTGGATCCTGGTGACAAGTCTTTTTCCTTTATCGGGTAAATGACTACTTACTTTACTTTTATCATTGTTTATCCTTTTCATTTACTTTAATAATTCTTTATTTCGTAAGCCCCCTTATGTCTTTGGCCAATACTTTTTTTATTTTTCTATTTTCTTCTTTCCACTGATCCTCTTGTTTGTTCTTCTTTTTCCCTTTATCCCACCTCCATGCCCTTTAAGATGTGTTTTTTATTTGTATCGGAAAGTTAAACATTAACAATGTATCCATTAAAAATTCTATACACCTAAAAATCAAATGCTAAAAATCCTAAAGATTAAAATTCTAAAGACCTAAAACACCTAACAATCCGGCCAAAAACATTTAACAAGCCCTGAACAGTTTGTTTATCCGTACTACGAAATATATCGGTAATCCAGAAAAGAGAAATAAAACGCTTGACTAGCTAATAAGTTTACTCTTTGATGCAGCGTTGACAAGTATGCTCAGAGCCAACACGAAGATAATTATTCAGAAGTCAATATTGTCTAAGCTTACGAAATAGGCTTCAGCTTGAGATAGGTCTTTTTTAGCGGTATTCTCTAAACTGAAGTTGCGATTTCATCATGTTTCACCTTCAAAGCTCAATCTATTAATTATGGCATCATTCCATAAACAACTTAAACGTATGTGAAGCTACTTAACTGCTACTTAAGCAATAGCTTAACGTATGTGAGCTAAGCTACTACTTAAATAGTAGGCCTAGCTAAATGTATGTGAAGCTACATACGTTAAGCTACTTAATGTATTTGAAGTACGTTAACGTGCAATTAAAGAATTTGTTCAATTTGAATGTCCTCCCGCTTGAAGAAGATTAAACATTTTTTATTCAATGTAAAAAAAAAAGAAAAAAAAATCAAAATCAATGCAAAGAATATTATTCTGGAATCTATATCATCCAACGTCATTAAAGAAATTGCAACTCAGACAGATCTTCAGTTAGTTCAGTAGCAACACTTTTTAAGATAAAGTTACAGTTTCTTCTAAGCTTTATCTCCAAGCCCAAATATAACTCTGGCTTCAACCCCTAAACATTTAAAAATGTTTGAAGTTACTTAATTGGCTAACTGTTAAGTATCTTCAAAGCATTACCTAAAATATGACAAAATAACAAAGAATGAAAAGAAAAGAAGAAATAGACAAAACCAAACGAGGGTGATTTCTGACCGTTAAATAAAACAAACCGATAAAGCAAATATTTCGGCAAAACTTTCGCTAAGCTTTTCTCAGAGTAAAAGAAATAAAGTAACCCTTTTAGGTAACCTGAACAGAAGAAATAAAATGACTGCCGTTAAATAAAACAAATCGATAAAATGCATATTTCGGCTATGCTTTTCTCAGTGTAAAATAAAAAAAGTAGCCCTTAGAGGTAACCTGAACAGAAGAAATAAAATCACTGCCGTTAAATAAAACAAATCGATAAAACGGATATTTCGACAAAACGTCCACTAAGCTTTTCTCAGTGTAAAAGAATAAAAAAGTAACCCTTTGAGGTAACCTGAGCGGAAGAAATAAAATGACTGCCGTTAAATAAAACAAATCGATAAGACAGATATTTCGACAAAACGTCCGCTAAGCTTTTCTCAGAGTAAAAGAAAAACAAAATAGCCCTTTGAGATAACCTGAACAGAAGAAATAAAATGACTGAAGAAATTTTTCACCAACGACGGATTAGCGAAAGTCCTTGTCGAAATATCTAATTCATCTTTCTTTTTAATGACTGACGGAAAATCACCCTGGTATGCTATTTCTTTTTTCTTAATTATAGTTTTGTTCTCCGTTTTTATGCACGTCATGCATAGCCAGTGTGGTCTCAGAACGTATTTTCATCCTGTTAAAGACCTTGAATCGTATTGCAAGAAATATCAAAGAACTTACAAGACAATACGGAGGTAGTTAATCAGAGGTTAATATCACTGAAGCTAACAAAATAGGCTGCAGCTTACACAAGCTTATCGTTTTTGCTTCTTTTATGCTTTATCTTCAAGGCCAAATCTATTAAACGTGGATTCTTAACCACCTCACATAATTGTCATACTGCGCTATATTTCATCATTTTGTCTTCAAGAAGCATTATACTCCTTTTTCTCCATCCCAAGAGATGGAGCTTTCTTCATCCGTTATGCTAACTTTATGTCTAACATCTACTGACATTTCAAAAAGAATCTCTTTTCTGCTGTTTAAGAATTCTTGTCCAGTACCATGTTCCATGACTGTTTTATTAAGTGGGGAGATTCTGTATTATCGGACCCAGGAGGGGGGATCTTCTTGAATTAACAGGTAGTTGGTATGTATGACTGCTTTTTATGTGTTTCGAGTTTAGTCTAATAAATTATCAGGTGGTTAAGCTTTATAGGAAAAAATAATTTTTCCTTTGACAAAGGTTATGATTTGTCATAATTTTGTAGGTGACTCGAGAATGCAAGGTCAACGCTGTTTGAAAGACTTTTTAGAATTAAATTCACCCTCTGACAAAATGAGCAAGCAATGATAGGAAGATTGAGGAGTTAAAATAATTCAAAAGGAAAGAAGACAGGACAAAAAGGCAAACAAATTGATTGTTTTATTTTGCTGCTATTTTTCTCTTGTTACGTTTATTTTCAATCTGAAATGCCCAGAAGGACCATTAAGGCTTGTGTTATCCTTTTTTTGAAATTAACATATCATCTAAGTAATTGCCTATAGTATTATAATATAAGTCAAAAGTCGTGGGGCCTCAGAGGTTTCTATGAGAGCCCACCCCCTGTTTCTATGAGAGCCCTGTCCCTTTTCCTGTGAGAGCCCTCTGACGTCACAACAACCTTGGCAAGATTCTTATGAGAGCCCTGGCAAAATTCGCATGAGAGCCTTGTTTTTAGGCAAAATTCTCGTCCTTGGCAAGAGTTCAAAGGTTAGGTCAGGTGGTACACACCCCCTTTGTTTTTCTGCAACATGCCCTCCCTTTTCCATTGAATTTCTATAACATGCCCTCTGACGTCATGCGGCACACCTGTACAAGGCGGTCAGCTGTTATTAGGTGACGGCTGTGGTCCGTATAATACAAAGGTTTAAATAATAAGGTCCTAACCCCTCACCCCTGTTTCAAGCGCATGCCCTCTAACGTCACCGTGCATACCCCCGTTTCAGACGTATGTTATACCACGCGACACACCCTCGCCTCTATATAAGTGGACCTACCAGCCCCTCGCACCTGCACAGTGTAGTCACTTCTTCTATTAAAGGGAACACACTTGGCAAGACTCCATGAAACACCCTTCTGGAGTCCATTGACGTTATACAACTTACCCCATTTCAAACGGAAAGGTCTAATATACTTGAAGTAATTTTACGTAACCCTACCACAGGAAGCCCTGGGGGAACCCCCGATTGTAACGTAACGATACCCGAAACCCCCAAACCCTTCACCCGGAATCCCTTCAAGTGGTACTGCGCCCCAGGCAAGACGTCTATGAAACCTTTGTCAATATTTTGTATCTTGAACCATATTCTAAAAATAAACTATTGCATGACGCCTGAGATTCCCCATTTTTTTGGCAATCTTTAGAACAGCGGGTTTACTGCCAAATTTGATACACTCCGGGGGGTATTTGCTTTCAAGATATTAATAAAGGGGAAAAACGTGTCTTACTCGTCCCAAACAATAAATCTTAAAAACACAGATGCAGTTTAAACCATATTAAGAGCTTTTAAGGAAATACACCTTTTTCATTATATTAAGTTTATGAATATTAAAAAATATCCTAACAATAGCTTCCACCTCCTGACTTATCTTTAAGCTCTAGAGTATATTAATCAATGACAATGCATACCGCATTGGTAAATTATGAATAATATTAAACACCACCACGACATCGCTACATCTCCCCCAATAAATCTTTCAGGCATTTCTTAGTAAAAATTATGGTTCTGAATCCCGTGATTCACGTTTTTTACACTCCAAGCCAATCATAACGCCGCACAAAATACCCCAGACTACTAGAGCTTTTCACCCGTGTGACACCCCCCTCCCCCATCCCATGGGTGATCTGATATTAGTGAGATTTTCCGTTTTTTAACAGTCGTTAGAACAGCGTGTTTACTGCCAAATATAATACACTCCGGGGGAGTATCTTAAAAACACAGACAATGAAAATAACAACGAATTGACGAGCAATAAAACATAAGAAAAACAAAAAATAAACAAAAAATAAAAGATGAAAATTTCATATTATAATATACGCGAAAAAAGAACCATCTATTATAGAAAACGGGGGGATTCTAGCCTACAACCCCCTAGGGGCGAGCAATATTAGATGCAATTTAAACCATATTAAGAGCTTTTAAGGAAATACCCCTTTTTCATTAAGATAAATTTATGAATATTAAAAAATATCCTAACAATAGGTTCCACCTCCTGACTTATCTTTAAGCTCTAGAGTATATTAATCAATGACAATGCATACCACATTGGTAAATTAAATGGGGATCTTGATATTAAAGACCCCCATGACATCGCTACATATCCTCCATGAAATCTTTCAGGCATTTCCTAATAAAAAATACGGTACTGAATCCCGCTATTCATGTTTTTGCACCCCAAGCCATTAATAACGCCCAGAAAAATACCTCAGACTACCAGATAATTTCACCAATGAGACACCACCCCCTTCCCCATCACACGGGTGACCTAATATTAGTAAGATTTCTAATTATTTGGCAGTCGTTAGAACAGCGTGTTTACTGCCAAATTTGATACACTCCGGTGGGGGAGGGGGTATTTTCTTTCAAGATATTAATAAAGGGGAAATGCGTGGCTTACTGCCAAATTTGATACATTCCGGGGGGTATTTGATTTCAAGGTATTAATAAAGGAGAAATGCGTGTCTTACTCGTCCCAAACAATAAATATGAAGAATACAGATACTGTAAATGTACACAAATCGATAAGCAATAAAACATGAAAAAGACAGCTAAAAAACACGACAAAAAATAAAAGATGAAAATATCATATTATAATAAACCCAAAAGAACCATCTATTATAGAAAATCGGGACTTCTAGCCTGCAACATCCCAGAAAGTAGGGAGGAGTGATATTAGATGCAATTTAAACCATACTAAGAGATTTTAAAGAAATGCCCCTTTTTCATTAAGATAAATTCATGGTTATTTCACAATATCCTAACAATAGCTTCCACCTCGTACCTAGTAGCCTTAATTTTCAGAGGATGCATTGATAGTAGATGTAATTTTAGGTGTTATTGCACCTTCAAAAGGATAAAGAATAACATTCCTAATTCAAGGAAAGACAGGGGGGAGGACTCCAGGAGAGCGGGACCGTATTCTCCATCACCAGCTCAACACTGTTTTATTTTTTTTATCGTTACGCAAGGCACTAATTTTCAGGCGTACATTTACAATTATCTGCCCCCCCCACTAAGGTACCAACCTGCTCGCTGGTCTCCTCCGAGGAAGTGTCCAGTCCCCCCCGAAAAGTTTCTCTTAGCTCAGGGTACATTTTTCACTAAAATATCAAAACACGCAAAGGAGGGGAAATTCTATTTCTAGAAATTCTTGTTACAATCCACCCCGTATGCTGTGGGGGAGTTTGGTCTGTGTCTACTCTTTTTCGGGGACGGATTCCGGCCATCCTACGTGCAGTGGGAGAGTTTGGTCTGTGTCTACTCATACCTGGGTTGGAATCCGGGCTTCGGCTAGGCTATAAAAGAGGCTAAAAACAGTCTTGCTCGAGATAATTTAAAGGTAGTAATAATAGTCAAATTATCGCTGAGTTTCTACAGCAACCCTCTAACGTCAGACGACCCCTCTGCGAGAAGAGTAGATTTCCAAACCGATAAAAAGTATACTTATGGTCCAGAGCGGAATGGTGAAACGACACAGTTTTCACACCGGCACCAACCCTCCAAATGACCCTCACCCCCTACCCTTACCTCCACCCCTCACCCCCTAGGACATTTTCAACCTATTTCACCTCGAAATAAGCTAAAGAATTCCATTAAACAACCGCTTTATTTCTTTTTTTTTCACTGGAACTGCGGGGACTAAATATGTCATTGCTAGAACATGTTACTCCGATGTAATTTACACCACAGAGTATTTAAAACACTTCTCGAGCTTTCTTTGTCTTGGTAATGAATTTACAGGTTGACCGCAATTTCTACACTTTGCCCTTGATTTCTACGCTGGTACTGATATCTGGAATTACACGTGATTTCTATACTTCGCTCTATTTTTTATGTAACTGCCAGGGTTTCATTGTTATGCTAATGATTGCATAGAAATTGACCATGATTTCTACCCTTTGATCTCAATTTCCTTGCTAGGCTCTTGATTTGTATTACTTCGTCCGGAGTTTTAGTGTGGTATCTATTATCAAGATAAGTACCTTATGATTTTTCCTGGAATACACTCTCTTTTTGGGCTTTAATATTTCATAGCGATAAGACACAATCGTTTCTCAGTTGATGCTTTTAATACAGTTAGAGAATATAATTTTTTCCTGGAACACCAAGCATTCTAGGGTTTAATGTTTCTTGACAAAAGGCAATAATAACGCTCTGCTGCCGCTATGACACAGATCATCATCAGTGTAAGAATCTTCTAACATTTGATACATACAAACAGCCACACTTTCTTAGAAATAGTATTTTTCATAATGATGACAACTTATCTGCTAGAAGTAACAATCTTTCTGTCATACATACACAATTTTTCTTAGAAATAACATTTTTCCTTATGATAACAAGTTTCTGCCAGAAGTAGCAAGTTTTCCTTAACACTAATAAATTTTCCCTTCGAAGTATCGACTTTTTCCTTAAAACTAACATACTTGTGCTTAACACACTCAAATTTCTCTTAGAAGTAACATTTTTCATCAGTGATACCACGTTTTCTGTTCGAAATAGCAAGTTTTCTGACAGAGATGCCAAATTCTTGTCTTAGAAGTAACAATTTTTCGTTATGACAACAACTTTTCTGTCAGAATTAGCATGTTTCCTTAATACTAACAAAATGTCTCATCGAAGTAACAACATTCTTCCTTAAAACTAACATACTTCTACTTAACGTACTCAAATTTCTCTTAGAAGTAACATTTTTCATCAGTGATAACACGTTTTCTGTTCGAACTAGCAAGTTTTCAGACAGAGATGCCAGTTTTTTTCTTAAAAGTATGATTTTTCGTTATGACAACAACTTTTCTGTCAGAAGTAGCATGTTTTCCTTAATACTAACAAATTGCCTCATCAAAGTAACACAGTTTTTCCTTAATACTAACAAACTTTTGCTTAACACTAACCGATTTTCTCAAGGTAGTATCAACTTTTTGTTTCCTTAATACTAACATTATTTTACTTAAAACACTCAAATTTCTCTTAGAAAGAACATTTTTCGTCAGTGATAACACGTTTTCTGTTCGAACTTCCAAGTTTTCGGTCAAAGATACAAAATTTTTCTTAGAAGAAACAATTTTTTGATCGTGATATCACACACACACAGACACACACAAACAGACATAAACACTCACACACACACACACACACACACACACACACACACACACACACACACACACACACACACACACACACACACACACACACACACACACACACACACACACACACACACACACACACACACACACACACACACACACACACACACACACACACACACACACACACACACACACACACACACACACACACACACACACACACACACACACACACACACACACACACACACACACACACACACACACACACACACACACACACACACACACACACACACACACACACACACACACACACACACACACACACACACACACACACACACACACACACACACACACACACACACACACACACACACACACACACACACACACACACACACACACACACACACACACACACACACACACACACACACACACACACACACACACACACACACACACACACACACACACACACACACACACACACACACACACACACACACACACACACACACACACACACACACACACACACACACACACACACACACACACACACACACACACACACACACACACACACACACACACACACACACACACACACACACACACACACACACACACACACACACACACACACACACACACACACACACACACACACACACACACACACACACACACACACACACACACACACACACACACACACACACACACACACACACACACACACACACACACACACACACACAAACACACACGAATTTCAAACTGTAACTATCCGCCTTTAAATTACTCGATCAGAAAATGTCTATGAAAATAGATGTTTTTGTTTTGTCTTAATTTTATAGTGACGAAAGTTTCTATTAATATGGACTTTACTGGTGGATGTTTGCATGAATAGCTGATGCGCTAAGGTTCGTAAATAGAAAATTCATAATGAGAAAACATTTTAGGCCACGGAGGGACTTTTAAAAAAAAGGTTAACATTCTAAATGACATATTTGATAATGTTAGGTAAAAAGTAACAAAAGCATCTGCTTTTCTAAGTGTTCGAAGCATCTGCTTGTCTAAATAACAAAAGATTAGGCCAGAGATGAAGTTCCGTAAACTTTTTTCTAACATATCTTTAACTCTTAATGGCGCCTCTATAATGAAAATTGGGGGTGTCAAAAAAAAGTTAGAATGTAGGGAAGGGGTCTTGGAGGATGGGGAGAGGCACTAGTTGATTTCTAAGGATTGTTCTGAATTTCTATATTAAAATTGCTTTCTTGGCATCTAAATCTTTATTAAAATCAGTTTTTTAAAATGACAACACTGCTTGAATGGTACTTGTGCATTATATAGAGCACAATCGAGAAACACCAAAAAATAAATAATATGCTGCGCTTGCTAAGACCTCTTGGAGCTATTGTGCGAATCCAATGCTGAAATTCTCAGAAGTCTGCTCCGATGTCACCTTGGTATCCCAGTATTTCTAACTGGTGATTGGCCTAGAAGGAGGCACGTAATATTTTACCGGTTGTATTCAAAGGACATTGCACTCCCCTTCAAAATGACAATTGAATTGTAACGTCCTCACTCTAAGTAGGTCAATGCCCATATATCGTGTACGCCCTGTGGTATAAGGGCTTCTTCTACTAATGTTTATCTCAAAATTTTGATCAGGTGATTTTGGGGGGAAAATGAGTGAGGGAAGGGGGCCTAGTTGACCTCCAATTTTTTCGTCACTTAAAAAGGCACTAGAGCTTTTAATTTGCGTTCAAATGAGCCCTCTCGCAATAATATAGGACCACTGGGTCGCTGAAAAAAAATAGACACGAATCTGTGATCTTTCTTCTGGCTAAAAATACAAAATTGCACATTTTTGCAGATAGGAGCTTGAACCCTTCTTTTGATGTATCTATTGGTATCAAAATTCCGTTTTTTAGAGTTTCGGTTACTATTGAGCCGGGTCGCTCCTTACTTACAGTTCGTTACCACGAACTGTTTGATGCAAATTATCATATGGATATTTATCAAATATCTTTCTGCATTTATAAATTCAGCATAAACAAAACTGTGGCATATAAATTTACTAAGAAATCAAAATGCTAAAAAAATTCAAAAATTTTTTGCTTTTTCTGGACGGGGTCATACGCCCTGTTGACAATCCTAGTTTCATATCTAGGTTTTCAAAGGAATAAGTGTTCTAGAAAAAATCTTTAAATAATAAAACAAATGAGTGACAGAAGTAGATACACACACTGAAATTTTTTTTCTCCAGTCCTTTGTTGAACTTCGTTGCAGAGTGGCCAGATTTTTGCCGTTTTCGGCACCATTTTGGCGCTTTTTTGAGGCGGTTGCGCATTGGATTTTTCCAACCGGTGCATTTTGGGGGAGAAATCCTTCAGTTGGTGCATTTCTACTAGATCATGGAGCCTTCGATGCATTTTAAGATGATGCTAGGACCGGTTTAATTTTAGTTTTAAATTTTATTGTAAGTCATATTTTGTATATATCTGCGCTTTGCTGACGACCGCTTTTAGATATACAAGCGGAATATTTATTTAGAAAAAATGTTTCATCGCTCTGAAATAATTCCTCGCTGTTTTACTTTTTGTTATTTGTATTATGAAAAGGCAGTGAAGTCTTCTTTATTTAGAAAAAAAGATATCATTTACATTTGAACCAGGGTGTTGAATCATTCTAATCGTCCAGAAATAACATTTGGTCATAAATGAAATTTGGGAAACAAATTAAATTAAATAGTCATTTCCCTGTTATGATTATAGAAATACTAAATATATACCGTAAAAAGCGCCAATAATCATCTTTTTTTGTTAAATTATCCTGGGAGGGTAAAGACGAAATCTGATTGCTGGAACCGATCAAATAAAAACTTCAACTACTACTACTACTACTTCTAACAACTCACCGCAGCACCAAGCCGCCTGAGGCCAACTCAGCTGTGCACGCTTCTCCTCCATCCGAGTCTATTCAAAACCTCCCTCTTTACACCCTCCCAGGAAGTTTCCATTCCCTTTACGACATATATCTTTCTTTATAATATCCTCCCACCCCAATCGCGGACGACCTGCTGTCTGTTTAGCCCTAGATGGTTGGCTGAAAAGGAGAATATTTGGCAATTTGCCATCCTTCATCCGCAAAATATGCCCTAGCCATCTCAACCTTTCTCTCATTATAGCCCTAGAAAGCCGTATTGAACCACACTTCGTTCAGCCTATTGTTTGACTTACGGTCAGTCAGCCGGGTACCCAGAACAATCCGTAGGCAATTTATCTGGAAAACATCTTGCAAATCTTAATCCGCGTTTTGGAATGCCCATGCTTCACAGTCATATTTGACCACTGTCATCACAATAGCTTCCAATATTCTAATCTTGGTTTGCAGACTTATCTTCTCATTCTTCCAAACTTTCTGTAACTGTGAAAAAACACCGTGAGCCTTGGCTATTCTGCTTTTAACATCTTCACTGCTCCCACCGTCTTTATCTTTACTATTAATACTGCCAAGGTAAGTGAAGCTGTCCACCTGATCAGTCTTTTCCTTATTCAACGTCACCTTTTCATCTTCACTTATTCCTAGCCTTAGTGACTTAGTCTTCTTAACATTAATTTTTAAACCTATTCTAGCACCCTGAACTCGCAAAACCTCTAGAAGTTCATTCATTTTACTCACACTTTCATCTAGTATGCTTAAATCTAAGTCCTAATCTAAATCTAGGTCTAAGAAGAGTTTCTCCCCATTTGAATCCGTGGTTTCCTATTGCCTTTCCAGTGCTCCTTATGTCAAATTCCATCAAAATGATCCATATAAAGAGGGATAGAACACAACCCCGCTCAGCTCCTGATTTAATACTAAACCAACACTAACCACATTTCCTATCTTAGCCGCAGCAGTGTTATTCCCGTACATAGCGCTAAAACTTTAACATATTTGCCTGGTATATCATACAAGGATAAGACCTTCGCTAAAGCTCTTCTATTAACAGAATTGAACGATTGCTTATAATCTATAAAACTGAGGACCAAAGGTGTTTGATAGCTCAAACACGTCTTGACTATTAACCTAAGACAAATTTGATCGACAAATCCTCTAACTTTTCTAAAACTGCACTGTTCTTCTCTTAAAGCGGCTAGGCCTACAGCATCTCTCAGTATAAAAAGTATCATATTACTAAGTAATTGCTATCAATAGAGACCAGACTAATGCCTCGATAATTACTGTACCAAACTCTCTCTTATCAACTTCCTTATACAGTGGTTTAATTTAGGTTTTCCTAAAATCGCTAGGTACTTCCCCTTTTTCAAAATCATGTTCATATTCTTCAGTAACTTATTTTTAACCTCAGAGCCACCATATTTAAGCCACCATTTACCACACTATCACCACCAGGAGCCTTATTATTTTTTAATCCTTTTAGTACTGTCACTAATTCTTCCACACAAAACAAATCTTCCTTCACATTCAAGGTATCACACACTTTTTTCATTTTCCTCTATATTTTTACCAGCAACCGAATCTGCAACCTGCAAAACATATCTTCCTTCACATCTTAGCCATCACAAACTTTTTCGTTTTCCTCTGTATCTTTTCCTGCAACTCTATCTCGGTTTAGCACATTCTCAAAATGTTCTGTCCATCTCTCTTTAACAATTTCCTTATCGCTAATTGTAGCCCCAATCCTATCTTTGATCGGGACAAGTCCGGATTAACTACTCCCTCTCAATCTATTAACATGCCAGTCTGCAACCAAATATATTTAAAAAAATCGAAAAAATCGGGTACTTAATTTCTAACGAAAACCACTTCCATGCACAGTTATGTATTTTTTGTAGTAGCGGGAGCCCTGCTAAAACAAGAAATAGCCTATAAATGAAAAGTTAGCAAAATTTCTCAAAATAAACGACACCAAAAACCTTAATAAGCTACAATTTTCCTTTGAAGGTGTAGATATCTTTAGGAATTAATGGATTCTTAATGTTTCAATTTTCATGGACGTAAGCTGTAGTTGACTTTATCCACTTGGTTTGCCTATTTATTTTCACGGTTCAACGAGCCAACACTGACAAAAATGTGATACTTCCCTAAAAACTTCATAATTTTGGAACAAAAAATCTTAATCCTAGAAGATCTCAATTTTCAGGTATCAATTTTTAGGGTACCAAAAATTGGCTTTCAGGTTTCAAGACTTAGATGGTGTTATTTTGACAGCCAAAATAGTCGCGGGTATCGATAGGACTAACATTGATGTAAAATTGATATAAAAAAACATAATTAAATCTCATCAGCCCTTTATATTTAGTCTTCCATCTTTAATAATTCTACGGTTAGGCAGCGGCTCCCTGAAGTCCGTTTATGTACATATTGAAAAATTACTAGTACTGAAAGCTGTTTTCAGTCACATAATTGAAGTTTTTTCATCCTTAGAAATTCTACCTAGACTATTTCGGCTCCGTCAATTAAAAGAGAGACAAATGCAATTTCCTAAACTTTTCAAGAAAGCAAAAAAAAAAGGTTTTGCCGAGCGGCATAGCTTGAGCGACATATGTTTCTTTTGTATATCTGGAACAGTGATAGATACAAAATTTCTGTCTCGATCAATCGATTCCTCAAGCTGAGTGTATCCAGGCTGCATAAATAGCTAAATATCGAATAAAGTGGCATTGGCCTCTTTTATGATTATGCTACCCGATTTTCTATGGTATTATTAGTGGCTAATTGACGTATGCTTTGGCATAGTGTACAGCGTACTGTATTAACGTATTTACGCGTACTGGGAAAATGTGGTTAATTAATGCGGATTAAAATCACATTCAGAACTTGGAGTTGTATTTTAAGTTCTTCTTTTAGTTATTTTAATGTGTGGTTTTGTCATCTGGAACTGTTTAAAGCTTAAAATCATTTGGATTTTGCTATTCAGATATTATCATTTTTATGGGTGTTTACTCTCAAAACGGCTCTACCCAGGAGAGAAAATTTCTATTCAAAGTGTTCCTGCTCAATATGCTTATTACAATTGATTACAATTGATTTTTAATCATTTCGAGCTTTCAATAGGCAATTGCAAGTACTAAATTGGGTTCAAAAGCAGTGGCGTAATTTAGTCAAAATCTGGACGGGGGGGGGACAATGTTGGAGCCAATTTTCCCGAATAATGTCAAAATGACAGTGAAGGAAAAAAAATGAGCCGTATAGTACAAAGAGGCAAAGATATATTACAGAAAACTGACCTGTTTCTCTGGATGCTGGAATTCTAAAGGTTAATCTTAGTTTTCAGAGTAAAACTAAGATTAGTAAATTACAGTCCTGTTTAAAAGAGCTTATTGAAACCTTTTAAATTTACTGTTTTCTTATTATGCGTCTTCTAAAATGTCTTAGAAGAAGAAAAATCTCAAATTTGTTGCTGATTCAGGAATTATAATTATTAGTTAGATTTATTTTAATAGTAAAATGTTATTACGTGGAAAATTTATAAGAACTCCAAAACAGAGTCGGAAATTACTTAATAATGGCACCAGATAGAAACAAAATGTGCACCATGGGAATTGCCATTACCGAAAACCCAAATCAGAAGAATTGTCATTATTGAAAACCACAATCAGAAGAATTACAGCCCCCCCCCCCGCACCCTGAGCAACAAGGAAACCACTTTTTGCATGGGTGGCAATGAATCGTATTTTTTATTCTCCTCCCCCCCCCCCAGTTATTAATGGGGCACAGTAACATGATAAAGTTCAGGTTAAGAGCTCATTTGAAAAACAATTACGATTTGAACAATTTCGAAAATCTGAGTAATATTTAGGAACTCGGGGGGGGGGGGGGGCTCCCCTCCTGTTTAAATTCCTGGTAAGTAGCGTGCCAATGAGAGTATTGAGGAAAAAGTTGCATAGTAGTAACAGTTATACTATCTGTTGCCAATATGTTTTTTGTCTTCGCTTGATACTTTATCATTTTCACCTGATTTCCTCTCGGTCTCTAGAATTCACTTCAAATTACTAATTATCTACGTTACTTTTTTTTCTTGATGCTTAATTGCTCTGAAGACCTTCTTCGAATCATTTTTTTGAACTTAATCCTTAATTTCAAATTTTAATTTTGAAGGGGGCCTTATAAGATTTTGTTCCAGAAATGGATGTTTCTAGCCAGTTAAAGAGTAGCCTACTTATTTTTAATTTTATTGCTTTGTTGCATAGTAGTGGCTATATGCTTTCCGTAAAAAGTTTATTTCTACTAAATAGCGTGCTTTCTAAAAGAAGCATCATGTTATACTTTGATTGTTGATAACTTTCTTTTGTCCAAATCTGGTGATCTATCAAATATAACTACCATTTTCCACTACAAGAATCCTTATTCGTTTCCGTTTTCACATGCAACACTGACTGAAATTATTTGGAAATGCCTTGTCTGACCTCGAAGAACTTGTCTTCACTGAAGATTGATTTCAATGGCTAACAGTTCTTGCATGCCGGATAACTGTCTGGCTTTGTTTCAAGGTGATTGAAGAGACGATGGCTGCGTGAGAAACATCTGAAATTTAAAAACCGGGTTTCTACGGTAGAAGTTTTTGATTTAAGCCAAAGGAGCATTTTTTGTGTTCCAAAAACTAAAGAATTATTTTCTACATTTTAAAATTTAATTTTGTGGATGCTAAGGGCATATCCAAATGTTTCTTTTGGGGGGAGAGGTTCTTTTTGGGAGAGGGGGGGGGGGTATAAAAAGCTTTAAAAACATCAAAATATGTTTATATTATTTTTGTTACGCTTTTACACGTCGGAAATTTTTTTTTGGGGGTGATGCAAACCCAAACCCCCCCCCCCCCCTCTTGGACAAGGTCTTGATGGATGCATACCAAATAGAAACAAGATGATTATGTTTTTCCAAATAGAGAATGCTATAAGAAATCCATTTTAATAAAGATAAGAGAAAATTAGATTTTGCTTCTGATCATTCTGGAAGGGTATAACTAAAGTCAGTTCTTCGACACCTAGGTCAGGCTTATGTGGATCTCAAATCGAGATTGCAGCTCGTAAATTTCGGTAACATATAAAGGTTCTTAGAAAAGAGGATGCGGGTTGCTAGTATTTGTCCTAAGGGAGATCAATGAAATATTGGAGATGATATGAAATTGTCACCATATATGCAGGGAAACAGCGGGATCATTAGTAGCTAAAAATCGTTACAATCGGAAAAAAGTAGGAAATATCAGATTGAAAAAAGGGGAGACATCTCTGTTTGTGTATTACTCATGCAACTCTACGCAAAAACCTAAATTCCAATGTCGTAAGAGTGCAGTACTGAGTTCTGAGTTAACAAGCCACTTATCTAGTCTCCAAGTGGTTTTGGTTCTCGACATTAGCAAGCTACCGAGTAGAGTTTAGATCCAACGGAGCACCCCTAGGGTAGCGAATGCCTGAATTTAGTGACAATTGTTCTGGCACTATTAAGGCCATAATTTAAAAAGGACGTTTTTGCGCTTTATACCTAATGGTGTTAGAATAACGCATGACAAACAAAATTTTACCCAATAAGTGCTATACATTTTTTAATATTACACACAGTTCATTTTTAATTTAATTTTACCAGCAGGGGGGGGGGGGGAGCAGCTGTCCAGTTTGACGGTGAAGCTAATGTATCAGTGCTTTCTATCCTTCATTATTGTAATTATTATGGTTTACAATAGTGTTTGGCTTTTGTTGCGTTTTTTTTGCTTTTATTATTCTGTTTTCATTATTTGTCAAGCTAAAAGGCCAATGGGACAGAGGCTAAGAAACGCATAAGAACAAAAAGTGGTATTTTAATATTTCACGTTAGCTCTATATTTCTCATTAGTACGCTTTCATATTTGTTTTCAACATTCCGGTTTAGTTGTGGTATTATTAAAGGCAGCTTTTATGAAGAACCGATCATTTTATAAAGAAGTCCTTAACATAATTTTTTTTTATTTATAAGCGGGTTACAATAAATAAATAAACAAACTTCTCATTTAAAAAACACTATCCAATGCATTACTGCATGCCGGACAAAAGCTAGAAAAAAACACTTAAAGAGAAAAAAATATAACAATTATTTTCTTTTATTTCCTCGGACCCTAACCTATATATATATAGGTTATCTTCGCTCGCTTTACTCTCCCACCCGTCCAATAATGAAATCAAAAAGTGGGAACTTGAAAATCATCTATACAAACAAACCAAAACACCTCACAACAATCACAAAAAAACTCCTCCATTCAAAACCCAAACAATCATCTCACCAACAACATTCAACCAATACTTCTCTACACACAACCCCTAAAATCTTACATATTAAGAAAAACAACCAACCCTGAGGGAATTTGGAAATTTAACCAGATCTGTCTTGTTTTTTATCTCCTCTGGAAGTTTGTTCCAGACAGCTGGGCCACAAAAAAGGATAGAAAATGTAGACCTTGTTCTTACAGGGAACGTGGTTCGTATTGAATGGGCATTCCTTGTCTCAAACCAATGTTAGGCTTCAGTAAATCCAATCGAGAAACATACAGGTAGCAGGTAATTAAAGCTTTTAAACATGCCGTGCAAAACTTAACTAGGCCGAACAGTGGCAGAATCTTAATACCGTTGTAATGCGTTCGAACCGAGTCAGAGCCACGCATTCCAGATAAAACACAAACAGCTTTATTTTATAGAATTCTCAGTGGCAGTAGATAAGTATTAAATGTCGCTGACCATGTACTTACACATTATAACAGATATGGGTGGACTAGCAAGAAATACAGAATTCTCAAAATTTGAGGAGGGAAAAAATGTTTCAGTTTCCGCAGTATTCCTACATTCCTGGCGATTAGTACACCTCATTCAATGTGAGGTTTAAACGCAAGACACTCATCGACTTGGACACCAAGATATTGGACATATCTATGTCTCTGGAGATATTCACATTCTAGTTGAATACCATGGATCCAAGGATAATAATTAGCACTTCTTCCATATAGAATAAATTTACTTTTACTATGATTCCAACATAATTTATTTACACGCAATCCAACTCATTCTTGTATTTAACAGCATAAATAAATCTGCCTCAGTCACAGCTGCCACTGAATACTGTGTGTCATCATTGAAGCTAGGCGATATCATCTTTGACCGTTTAGATGCAGGTCCCACATGACTCAATCTGCATTCAGATCATTAATATTGATTAAAAACAACAAGGGACCAAGCACAGAACCCTGTGGTACTCCACTCACATTCATATAATCAGAATGAACACTTTCAACTTCAGAATGCACACTGTTTCCTTCCACTCAAAAAAGAAAAAATCAAATTGTGAATATTACCACAAATAATTTTTGATAATAATATACTATGGTCAACGGAGTCGAATGCTTTCATAATATCCAGAAATATAGATGCAACTTTCAACCCAGTATCCAGAGAATCATTGAGAAATATTGTTAAGAAAAGCAATGCTTGCTCTGTTGACATCCCATATCGAAAAGGAAACACAGCAGGTTGAAAATACGAATTTCTATTTAAAAAATCCACCGTTCTTACATAAATCAGTTTTTCAAACAGGCGCATTATTATTGGGAGCATTGATATTGGTCTCTAATTATTCATATCATTCTTATCACCATTTTTAAACATCGGTACCCCATGAGCACTTTACAAACAATCCGGGTAAACTCCACTCTTAAAACATGAATTAATCAAATACAACAGATGACCTGAAATTGTAGAGAAAACTGAACGAAGAATTTTAGCACTAAAAAATCCGACCCAGCTGCCGAATTCTTCATTGACTTCAGGGTCGTCTCAAACTCTGCAAGAGCCATTGGTCCTAAAAATATAGAGACTTCAGCTGCCTCACCAAAAGAGTCATTATAAGAGCCATCACTCGGTGGCTGTACAACACTATCAGATACACTCTTACCAATATCTGTAAAATTTGCACACATATCATTAGCAACTTGGTTATCCAATTGAGAATCTGGAATGTCAGGGATATTCGAAGCAGCTCATGGGTTCACTACCAACTTGATGATTCTCAACATTTTTACAGGGTTTCCCTCTACTTCTTGAAATGTAATTTCAAAGTAGAGCTTTATAGCCTGTCTTAAAAGATTTCTGTTATAACTTTTATAAATATCTTTATCTGATTAGGATCCATTTTTAGTAGACTTTTCATATAGCACTTGTCTTTTATCCATCGATTTAAGTAGCGCTTTAGATATCCATGGTTTCTTAGCAACATCATAACGTGTACGCTTTTGTTTAAACTCTAGACTTTCATAGTAGATCTGAATCAGTTTATCATACCATTTGCCAAATTTATCATTAATACAATCAGTGCCATTAAGACATTCAGATGGTTCATTCCCAAGTCTAGTCCTATATTTATCTATAGTTTTCTTAACAATTATAGGTTGTTTAACTCCAGTCGTACCATCTCCTTGAAGACAACAACTCAAAGCTGCACGGACTGCAGTAGCATAGTGATCGGGAACTTCGTTCACTAGCACTCGCGACAGGTCGCAACTAACATTCAGAAACATATTATCAATAACAGATGTAGAAGCTCCATATATTCTAGTTGAAATATTAACAGAAGGACAAAGACCATAACAAAACATAAGATTCAAAAAACTTCTTGCGTTCGAATTCAAATCTTGCACATTATTTAAATCAATATTAAAATCAATTATAAGGCAATCGCAAATCCGGTATTCTAACCAACACATTATTTATCAGATCCAAAAACTCATCCACATTTCCTGAGGGGGCCTATAAACAACAACAAGAAATATTTTTGCCCAGACAACGAAACCTCTAACACCATTGATTCAAAAATAATTTCTCGATATACAGCAATACCCGGCCTTGGCTTAACATTATGTCCATTTTTCACATAAATTGCAAGGCCACCATGCTGTCTTTCCACTCGATTCCGAAGAAACAACCTATAGCCTGGTATATCCAATAATGAAGAGTTAGGGTCACTTAACCAAGTTTCTGTCAAAGCCATTACATCAGGTTCAAGCCTAGATGAAACTTCATTAGGATAATTAAACGCACTATTTAAACCACGACAATTCATACCAAACATTTTCAGCTCCTGCTTACCTTTCCATTCATTCAACTCATTCAGGCAGAAATATTTTAAATAAGCATACTCGACATTTCATTCCACTCTCAACCTGGTCTTCATTCATTATACCCTCACTCATCTGAGAAAAAAAAACACGACGACTCTCAAGTTCCCTCAATCTATTCAAATTTAACTCAACCATTATCAAAAATCGAAGAAGGGCAAGAGAACGAAGCGAGAAAAACAAAACTATTTAACTTACCCCAAATTTCCGTTCTACCTTCAAGGTCGAGGAAATAATGGGGCCATAACCGAGCACCAAAAACACAAATACCAAAAAAAAATTAAGTAAACTAAAATAAGAACTAATGAACGATAATAGCCTTATATAAGGCCACATCCAAATCACTTTAAACTCATATAACTAAGGGCTACTAGCCAAACTCTATCATACACAAAAAAAAATTTACTTAACAAAAACATCTCTCTTTTTATCAGAGATAACTCTTCCAATAACAAAAAAAATCCTTCTTACATAAATAAATATACAGAAAAAATATAAAGAGAAAAACAAACAACAACATCAACACGCAGAATTCATAGCAAATTGGTCTTGATATCCCGCAGTTTTAATCTTTGTGGGACCTCTTCTTTTACCAGTCTATTGATGTAACTCCTGCATGCACTTATATCTTCTGCGAGGCAGAGAAGGTGCGGTAATAAAAGTGACGAGAAGTAGTCCGTCCATCTCTTCTTTTTTTAGGGGGAGGGGTGCCCTCTATACTCAGAACCATGTACTCGGCCCTCAAATGCTATCTTCGGGAGACGAGAGCTATTCATAGGTTGTGTGTGCCCTAAGCTGATGTAGTTTTATTCTGTCGGATGGTTAGTTTGACCTTGAGATAACGGAGAAGCTTGATGTTGAAAATTCTATCATGAGAAGCGATACCGGCAATGCGTCG
The DNA here is from genome assembly GCF_049724085.1 of Artemia sp. Qi Xiang Cuo. Lineage (NCBI taxonomy): Eukaryota > Metazoa > Arthropoda > Branchiopoda > Anostraca > Artemiidae > Artemia > Artemia sp. Qi Xiang Cuo. The sequence continues at coordinate 50,857,095 of NC_142803.1, forward strand.
CAGTGATTTTGTTTTAAAGGCAACAATACGATACTTATTTTCTGTTTGTAGAGTCCAGGATTCATAGGCATAAATGGTGATAGGGGTGATAAGCGAGTTAAATAGCCTCACTTTAAGCGTTTTTGATAAGTTCTTATACTTCCAGTTGGGCATCAGACTCTTATAGTTGGAATTCGCAAGTGTCAGGTGTCTCTTGATATATTTGGAGCGGGTATAGTCGGAGGTGAGTAAGCTACTAAGCACTAAGGTAGATAAATTCTTCGACCCACTCTATAATTTCGTCTTCATGCTGGAGTTCACCCACCGGCAGATCTAGAGGAAAATCTTGGGGGGGGGGGGCCGCGCCGGACACATGGCGCCAAAAACTGATTATACAGGACTAATTTGATAGCTCTTTATTTATATGAAAACACTGCCAAATATGCTCATAAAGGTAAAATGTAGCAAAAGAAAATAAAAACAGTACCACACTACCCAACTAAACTCAATCGGCGAGCTTTTCTGAGAGCGAACATATCGATAGCATCGTCTGTTTTCGGCAGTTCGTCTCTGTAAGTCTGCATGAGTAGTAGAGCCTCCAACCTCTCTTCAGTCATCGTGCTTCGTATTGATGAACATGTCCTGTCAACCTTTGAAAACATTCGTTCTGCTTCACAGGTTGACACAGGAAGCGTCGCGAGAATTGTCAACAATGCGAAGATGTTGGGAAATACATTTTCCTGACAACTGTTCAGCGCTGAAATAGCTGTTTTCGGTTTTTGCACGGTTTCCTTAGACCAATACTTGTTCCAAGTCTCGAACTCGGTTTTAACGTCTATCTCCGTACCCACGAGCAGCTCCTTGTACTTTTCGTACCCTGGCTGAACGTCCTCCCAGCGTTTGCCATTAACCACAGCCGGGATCAAAGCTGAAAGTTTTGCAGCATTCGTAAAATGGCAGCTGAACCGCTCCGTAAAATCAAGCAGCATGGCGTCCAGGGCTGGAATAAATGCCGCCATCCTATAATGACTTTCTGGATCCATCTTGGGTACCCCTGCCCGGTATGTAGAACGTGAAGCTATGCGTGGCTGCGTTACCTTGATGGTAGCATCAATCTTTTCGGCCATTTTCAGAAGATCTTCGTAAAGCAGTCTGAATTTGGTTTCGGCATGTGATCGCATATCTTCCAGCATTGCCTTCACGCTGCTAATGAGGGACAAGGCTCCCACGAGGTCACCATCCTTCTGTTGTAGTGACTCGGCCAAAGGTTTCATGATCGACGAAAACGAATTCAGGCAAACCAGTCCTACGAGTGTATCTGATTTTTCAATGCAGGATCGTAATGCATAAGCTCTGCTACTTGCCTCTCGATCGTGCCATCCTTCCATCTCCTGCAGAGCAGAAACGATCGACGGAAGGGAGTCCCAAAACCTGCTGATTGCTTCGTGTCTCTCTACAAATCTCGTGGTACAAAGACTGACGAGTGTCTCTGTTTTAGCTTTGTCCGCGATAAGATGCTTTTTTAGAAGTCTTGTTCTCTTGGCACTTGAGCTGAAGTTAGAAATTGTGTCTCGAACAACGTCTTGGGCATTGCGCAGAATGGGAACTGAAACTATCTTTGAACATGAGAGATTTGTGGCATGGCTCACACAGTGGAAGTAATCTGCCAGTTCACACTGGCGTTTAACTTCAGCAGCAGCACCATTTGTCAAGCTTGCCATGCTAGCAGCTTTGCCGTATCCTTGACCAACGCACTTTGACAAATCCAGATTTGACTTCCTGACCTCACTCAACAGCAGCTTCCCGAGGCTCTTGCCGTCTAGCTTCTCTTCGATGCTTCTACCGTCGTCACTTTCCTCATCTCCAGCGAGTCTTGACAGGGTTTGAAAGGCATCGACAACTGCAAAAGGATCTTCTCGAATCACGTATCCCTGCTCGGTTTTACACACATAACGACAAACAATGACCATCAGCTCCCTGGTCTGCCTGTCTGTTAACTCGTCCGCAAGAAGACACCAAACTGTTGCTTTGTTTGCTTTTCTCACTACTTTGGTTTTTATCATTTCCCCAATTGTTGCAATCAGTTCATTCTGGATCTGTTTACTCGTATATTTGGCGTTGCTCGGTGCATTTTCAAGTAAATTTTTAAGTTGCGAGTCTCCACTCTGAATCCGATGCCGAAGTAGGTGGCGGAAATTCCCGTCGTTTACTGCTGTAATGACATCAGAGTCTTGGATATCAAGTTTGCCATCATCACGGTGGCCACGAAGGTGGATATTCTGTGACCCGCAAAGCTTGACAGTTTCAACAACGATTCTCAAGAGTGCACGGTTCTGCTGTATTTGCTTGACCCTTTCACAGTCCAGAGCATTCCTGATATCTTGATCTTGACTACCGCGCTGAAACGTTGTTAGCAGCGCGGCAGCTTTTTCCTGGCAGTATTTGTGAAACTGTGCTTCAGCATGGTTTGTCAGCGCACCATCTTTCCCGGTAAGTTTCGAATAGTCTTTTAGCGGTTTCAAGACCAACTTTCCCATTTTTTGCCCTCCGCCGCCTCCAGATAAAGCCGACCATCCTCCTCCGCTTTCGTTGGTCCTCATCAAAACACAAACACTGCACCAAAGGCCTTCGTGGTCTGGATGACGACTCACTGCGAGCCAAGGATACCGGGCAAGATGTTCGGTATTCAAGCGACGCTTGACTTCGCCACCTTTTCTCTTTTGTGTCGAGACTGGAAGATCAGATTGGTTCTTCGGCTTCCACCTTTCGTTAAAAAAAAACATAATTTCGCCAGAAGACAACTGATTTCGCTCTTTCAGCGCTACTGCAATACCAAAGTCATTCGACAGCGTGAAGTCAGTTTCAGGCGAAAAAATAGCGCTTTGATTCTGCTGCGGGTGCGGGGACTGTGAAATCAGTGTTGGGCTATGTACCACCAAGGTTTGAGTACTGCTTCTTGATCCTTCAGTCAGCTGATCAGTGTGTGTCGTTTCCCCGAAGTTTGTTATGAAGGCCGTCTGTGAAGTGGACGGAGTTGTTGGTGACAGTTCGTTCTCCTGGCTGAATGCGTTTTTGTGCATTCCGACCGTCGACTCAGAGTGGGCATCAGAAGTTGCCGTCGTTTCAACATCTAACAAAAAAGTTTCTCTTTTAAAGTTTGCACAAGACATTTATTGTAAACGTATATACACTTTGTATAATGGCTTGCTTTAGTAGATTTAACTCTCAACATGGTGAAGGCAGAATTGGAACTAAATTTGAAAATAAACTGAATCAGCAACATTAACTTTAAACTCCCCCAACAATCTTGAACTTTCATACCCCAAAACTATTTCTAGGAAACCCGGACTTTAAAATAAAATACCACCCTAAACATCACTAATTTAATTTGCAACCCCAAGAACCGATCCCCGACATATGCTAACAAATATTTTTCAAGAGCTGAAACCCGAAACAATTATCACCGAAGTTTACAAGGCTAAAGAGAGAGCTTTAACTGCAAGAATTTGAAAGATAATTTCAGAGCTGACACGGTGTGTCGGTAAAAATACTGATTTAAGCCAATATCATAACCGTCAGGCGAGACGAGTGGGCTGGTAAAAATCAGGTCAAACGCTTCGGACAAATTGCATACGAAGAACACTGTACAAGAGGGACCGTATGCAATATATAACAACAAAAGCAGCTGGTACGCGATGATGCTTGACGAATGAGCCTTATCAGGAAAGCTATCCGACAATGGGCTAAAGCTATAAATTAGAAGTGTTGATACCCACTTTAAACGACACTCCTTCCTTATTGTTCTATCTTTAAAAGCTTACCTTTAATCTGATCTTTCTTGGCAAAATAATCAGAGATGTCCCTCGATCCTTTACGGCTTTCCGCCATCATTCTTTGTTTCTTCTCTGTTCTATATTCATGCCCTGATTTTTTTTTTTCCGATCCATTTTAAATGCGTTTCCGTCTAACTGGTCTAACACACGGAGCAAAAACACTCCGAAGGCAGTGGCAGGGTCGCTCGCGCCTAGCCTCCCGCCGGTTGGATCTAACCACCCACGCAACTCCCCAAAGACATGCGTTTCTCGTAAGCATTCACAAAATGTTTTGCTCGTTTAGCACGTCCCAAAAATAAACCCAATAATCATGATTCGTGCAGTGTCGGATTTGAACTTTAGATAATGTGATAAAAAGAAAGTTAAAAATGACGGCGTATCCGATTTTTTTTTTTTAGCGTCGGCCTTAGTTGAATCATTCGCAAAAAGGGGTCGTTTGCACGATGGATGCGAGGGCGCCAGAAAATCTGGGGGGGGGGGGGCCGCGGGCCCCCCGGCCCCCTGGATCCGCCGCTGAGCTCACCCGGGGATCAGGTCTACGTTAGCAGCGCATGGCCATCGTTTTCAAGGCATTGAGGTCGGTGGTCCTGTGAATGTTGTCGGTCCAGGATAAAAGATCACGGTGGGACTCAGAAACTAGGGCTGTATCGTCGGCATAAGCAAGTTTATCGATCATTACCCTTCCTATGAGGGCACCAGATGGGCTATCAGTGACTGAAAAGACAGCAGTAAAAAACAGATTGAAGAGATTTGGTGATAGGATTAAACCTTGTAGAACACCAATTGATATTGCAAACCCAACGGTAAGGCCTTCTCCAGTCATAACACGGCATCTGAACTTCGTGCACATGTTCATTAATAGGGAGACCATATTAGGTGTAATTCTAAAGTTAAGCAAAATGCCCCATAGACCTTCTGTACAGACGAGGTCAAAAGCCTGTTTGACATCTATGAAGAGCTGATAGATACTATGTCCTCACTAAAGATATATTTCCATGATATAACGGGCTGTGAAAATATGATCAACCAGTAACCTATTCACTTAGAACCCATTTGGTGTTCTGGGATGACTGCTAAGCACATTGCTCGGATGCGCCCTATCATAACTTTTGTGATTATTTTAGCAACATGGCTGGTCAGACTGATAGGCTGGTTGTTGTCACAGACTGATTTTGAGGCTTTCATAGGCAGCGCGACAGCGCTGCCTAAGTAAAGAACGGTGTGGACACAATGTATTATTTGTTTTCTTCTTTCTCCATATCTGGGCACTTCGTATCGAAGGAGTTGTCGTAGAAACTTCAAAAAGGGCTCATTCGATTGGAAATTGGAGTGGATAGTGCCCTTTTTAATAGTCGAAAGTGATTGGACTGCAACTAGCCTCCCCCACGCCCATCATTCCCCCAAACACATCCAATCAAAATTTTTAGATAACCATTTTGTTCAGCGTAGTTTATTTCCAGATAGAAGATATATGTTTTTGAGGAGGATACTCCCCCGCAACCCCCGGGCAAGGGTTTGAAATTATGCCCTGAGGGCATATAAGAACGATATTGGCAGAATGTATCATTTATTATTTTTTCCTTATCGAAGAAGTTTTCGTAGAAACTTCGGAAAGGGCTCATTCAATTGGAAATTGGAGGGATTTGTGCCCTTTTTAATATTCGAAAGTGATTGTAAGGCAACTAACACCCCTTCCATGCCCACCACTTCCCGAAACAGATCCAATCAAAATTTTAAGATAGACATTTTGTTCAGCGTAGTTGACTTCCAGATAGAAATTATGTTTTTGAGGAGAACACTCCCCCATGGCCTTCAGGGCAAGGGTTGTAAGTTATGCCCTGGGGGATATTAGGTTTTTGTAGAACGTGTTGTCGTAGAAACTTCAAAAAGGGCTCATTCGATTGGAAATTGAAATGGCTAGTGTCCTTTTTAATAGTCAAAAGGCATTGGAACGCAACTAACACCCCTTTCACGCTCACCATTTCCCCAAACACATGCAATAAAAATTGTGAGATAGCCAATTTGTCCCACGACGTTCAAAGTTCAGGAAATTATACCCTTGAGCAGGACACTCCCCCCACAATCTTCATGGCAAGGGTTGTAAGTTATGCCCTCGGAGCATATAAGGCTTTTATTGAAATCTTTGTCCTAGAAATTTGAAAAAGGGCTCAATCAATTTGAAATTCAAAGGGCTAGTACCCTTTTTTAATAGTCGAAAGTGATTTGAGGGCAACAAACCCCCCTCTCACGCCCACCTTTACCCAAAACACATCCAATCAAAATTTTTATATATACATTTTATTCAACGTAGTTGAAATTTTGGAAATTAGGTCTTTAAGCGTGACAACCCCTCTCCCCCCCCCCCCACAGCCCTCAGGGCAAGGGTTTTAAGTTATGCCCTGAGGGCATATAAAATTTTTATTGAAAGCGTTATCGTAGAAACTTCAAAAGGGCTCTTTCAACTGGAAATTGAAAGGGCTAGTGCCTTTTTTAATAGTTGAAAGTGATTGGAGAGCGACTAACGCCCCTCTCACGCCCACCATTTTCCAAAACATATCCAATAAAAATTCTGAGATATCCATTTTGTTCAACATAGTTGAAAGTTCTGGAAATTTGGTCTTTTAGGATCTTTACCCCCCTCAGAGCCCTCAGTGCAAGGGTTTGCCCTGGGGGCAAGTGTTTGTTTTGCCCTGGGGGCATATAAGGTTTATATAGAACGTTGTCGTATACATCATAGGCAGCACGATTGCGCTGCCTAAGTAAAAATCGTTGGCACAATGTATTATTTTTTTTCATACCAGGGCACTTCGTATCGAGGGAGTTGTCATAGAAATTTTGAAAAGAGCTCATTCGATTGGAAATTGGAGTGACTAGTGCCCTTTTTAATAGTTGAAAGTGATTGGAGGGCAATTAGCCCCCGACGCCCATCATTCTCCCAAATACATCCAATCTAAATTTTTAGATAGCCATTTTATTCAGATATAAAATATGTTTTTGAGGAGGACACTCCCCCACAACCCTCAGGGCAAGGGTTTAAGTTATGCCCTGGGGGCATGTAAGAACGATGTTCGCATAATGTATTATTTATTAATTTTTTCCTTTAGAGCAGGGCACTTCGTATCGAAGAAGTTGTCGTAGAAACTTCGAAAAGGGCTCATTCAGTTGGAAATTGGAGTGGCTGGTGCCTTTTTTAATAGTCGAAAGTGATTGGAAGGCGACTACACCCCTTCCATGCCCACCATTTCCCGAAACACACCCAATCAAAATTTTGAGATAGCCATTCTGTTCAGCGTAGTTGATTTCTACATAGAAATTATGTTTTAGCAGAGGACAGTCCCCCACAGCCCTTAGGGCAACGGTTGTAAGTTATGCCCTGGGGGCATAAAAGTTTTTTTTATAGAAGGTGTTGTTGTAGAAATTTCTAAAAAGGCTCATTCGATTGGAAATATAAAAGGCTAGTGTCCTTTTTAATAGTCGTAAGTGATTAGAGGGCAACTAACCCGCCTCTCACGCCCACCTTTTCCCCAAACACATTTAATCGAAACATTGAGATAGCCATTTTATTCAACGTAGTTTTAAGTTCTGGAAATTAGGTCTTTGAGGATGACAACCCCGTCACAGTCCTCAGGGCAAGGGTGTAAGTTTTTGTGTGTGTAAGTTTTTGTGTGTGTGTAAGTTTTTGTTTGTGTGTAAGTTTTTGTGTGTGTGTAAGTTTTTGTGTGTGTGTAAGTTTGTGTGTTTGTGTTAGTTTTTTTGTTTGTGTGTTTTTTTTTTTGTGTGTTTTTATGTTTTTGTGTGTGTTTTAGTTTTTGTTTGTGTGTAATTTTTTGTGTGTGTGTGTTAGTTTTTGTATGTGTGTGTAAGTTTTTGTGTGTGTGTAAGTTTTTGTGTGTGTGTGTAAGTTTTTGTGTGTGTGTGTGTGTGTAAATTTGTGAGTGTGTGTAAGTTTTTGTGTGTGTGTAAGTTTTTTTGTGTGTGTAAGTTTTTGTGTGTGTGTGTGTGTAAGTTTTTGTGTGTGTGTGTAAGTTTTTGTGTGTGTGTAAGTTTTTGTGTGTGTGTAATTTTTTGTGTGTGTGTGTCATTTTTTGTGTGTGTGTAAGTTTTTTTGTTTGTGTAAGTTTTTGTGTGTGTGTATGTTTTTGTGTGTTTGTATTAGTTTTTGTGTGTGTGTGTTAGTTTTTGTGTGTGTGTGTAAGTTTTTGTGTGTGTGTGTGTGTAAGTATTTGTGTGTGTGTGTAAGTTTGTGTGTGTTTGTAAGTTTGTGTGTGTGTGTGTAAGTTTGTGTGTTTGTGTAAGTTTTTGTATGTGTGTGTTGGTTTTTGTGTGTGTGTATGTTTGTGTGTGTGTGTTAGTTTGTGTGTGTGTGTAAGTTTTTGTGTGTTTGTGTAAGTTTCTTTGTGTTTGTGTTTGTTTTAGTGTTTGTGTGTTAGTTTCTTTGTGTGTGTGTGTGTGTTATTTTTTTTGTGTGTGTTTTATTTTGTGTGTGTGTGTTATTTTGTGTGTGTGTGTGTAGGTTTGTGTGTGTGTGTGTGTATGTTTTTGTGTGTGTGTGTAAGTTTGTGTGTGTGTGTGTGTAAGTTTTTGTGTGTGTGTGTAAGTTTTTATATGTGTGTAAGTTTTTGTGTGTGTGTAAGTTTTTGTGTGTGTGTGTAAGTTTCCTTGTGTATGTGTTAGTTTTTGTGTGTGTGTGTAAGTTTTTATGTGTGTGTTATTTTTTTTTTGTGTGTTAGTTTTAGTGTGTGTGTGTGAGTTTTTATTTGTGTGTAAGTTTTTGTTTGTGTGTCAGTTTGTTTTTTGGTTTGTTTTTGTTTTTTTGTGTGTGTTAGTGTTTGTGTGTGTGTGTGTGTAAGTTTTTGTGTTTGTGTGTAAGTTTATTTTTGTATGTTTATGTTTTTGTGTGTGTGTAAGTTTTTGTATTTGTATAATTTTTTGTGTGTGTGTATGTTTTTATGTGTGTGTGGGTTAGTTTTTGTGGGTGTGTAATTTTATGTGTGTGTGTGTAAGTTTTTATGTGTGTGTGTGTAAGTTTTTGTGTGTGTTTTTTTGTGTTTGTGCGTGTGTGTGTGTAAGTTTTTGTGAGTGTGTGTAAGTTTTTGTGTGTGGGTGTAAGTTTTTTTGTGCATGTAAATTTTTTTGTGTGTGTGTAAGTTTTTGTGTCTGTGTAAGTTTTTGTGTGTGTTTGAGTTTTTTTGTGTGTGTAAATTTGTGTGTGTGTTAGTGTGTTTGTGTGTGTGTAAGTGTTTGTGTGTGTGTAAATTTTTGTGTGTGTGTAAGTTTTTTTGTTTGTGTAAGTTTTTGTGCGTGTGTGTAAGTTTTTGTGTGTGTGTGTAAGTTTTTTTGTGTGTGTGTAATTTTGTGTGTGTGTGTGTGTTTAAGTTTGTGTGTGTGTGTGTGTAAGTTTTTGTGTGTAGATGTAAGTTTTTGTGTGTGTAAGTTTGTGTGTGTGTGTTAGTTTTTGTGTGTGTGTGTAAGTTTTTGTGTGTGTGTGTAAGTTTTTATGTGTGTTTGTGTGTAAGTTTTTGTGCGTGTGTGTAAGTTTTTGTGTGTGTGTGTAAGTTTTTGTGCGTGAGTGTAAGTTTTTGTGTGTGGGTGTAAGTTTTTTTGTGTATGTAAGTTTTTTTGTGTGTGTGTAAGTTTTTGTGTGTGTGTAAGTTTTTGTGTGTGTTTAATTTTTTGTTTGTGTGTTAGTTTTTTTGTTTTTTTTAGTTTGTGTGTGTGTGTAAGATTTTGTTTGTGTGTGTAAGTTTTTTTGTGTGTGTAAGTTTTTGTGTGTGTAAGTTTTTTTTTTGTGTGTAAGTTTTTGTGTGTGTGTGTAAGTTTGTGTGTGTGTGTGTAAGTTTTTTTGTGTGTGTGTGTTAGTTTTTTTGTTTTTGTTTAAGTTTGTTTGTGTGTGTTTTCTTTTTTTTTTGTGTGTTAGTTTTTGTGTGTGTGTGTGTAAGTTTTTGTGTGTGTAAGTTTGTGTGTGTGTGTGTGTAAGTGTTTGCGCGTGAGTAAGTTTTTGTGTGTGTGTGGAAGTTTTTGTGTGTGTTTGTAAGTTTTTTTGTGTGTAAGTTTTTTTGTGTGTGTAAGTTATTTTGTGTGTGTGTATGTTTGTGTGTGTGTGTAAGTTTGTGTTTGTGTGTGTGTGTGGGTGTAAGTATTGTGTGTGTGTGTGTTAGTTTTTGTGTGTGTGTAAGTTTTTGTGTGTGTGTGTAAGTTTTTGTGTGCGTGTAAGTTTTTGTGTGTGTGTATGTGTAAGTTTTTGTGTGTGTGTGTAAGTGTTTGTGTGTGTAAGTTTTTGTGTGCGTGTAATTTTGTTTGTGTAATTTAGTTTTTTTTGTTTGTTTAAGTTTATGTTTTTTTTTATTGGTTTTTGTTTTTTTTTTTTTTTGTGTGTTTGTGTAAGTTTGTGTGTGTGTGAGTGTAAGTTTGTGTGTGTGTGTATAAGTTTTTGTGTGTGTGTGTAAGTTTTTGTGTGTGTGTAAGTGTAAGTTTGTGTGTGTAAGTTTTTGTGTGTGTAAGTTTTTGTGTTTGCCCATTTTGAAGTTGGAAAATATTTATATTATTTGGAAAAATAGAAATGATCAATAACTAATTTATTTTTCATTGAGAAAATTTAGAATATAACTTGAACTTTTTTTCACTTCGTTGAGAAAATTAAAAATTGAACTAGAACTTTTTATCTTCCGGGAAAATATTCACAAGTATGCTATAGCTTTTTCTATCTACTATTGAAAAATTTAGAATAGAACTTTAAATTTTTTTATGTCTTTGGTGAACTTAAAACTGAAGTGGAAGATTTTTATATTCTCTGGAGAAATTACAATTGGAGTGTGTTCTTTGGTAAAATTCAGAAGAGAACTTGAACTTTTCTATCTTCCATGAAAAATTAGGAGCAGTATTTAAAATTTTTCATCTCTTTGGAAAAATCTGATCCGAAGTGAAAATTTTTTATATTATTTGGAAAAATAGAATTGATTAATAAACAATTTCTTTTTCATTGAGAAAATTCAGAAGAGAACTTGAACTTTTCTACACTTCATTGAGAAAATTTAAATTGAAATAGCACTGCGTATCTTCCTAGAAAATATTCGCAAATATGAAGCAGCTTTTTCTATCTACTAAGGAAAAATTTGGAATTTGTAAAATTGGTTTAAGAAGGATATTAAGAAAGGAACTTGTTCTGAAAAGATATAATAAAGCCTTTTGAAAAGTATTGCTTGATCTATGGGGTGTGCAAAAAGTCGTAAAATAAAATTGTAGTAAAATATTTGACTACTTCTACATGTAAATTTGGTTTAGGAAGGACATTAAGAAAAAAATTTGATCTGAAAAGATATAATAAAGCCTTTTGAAAAGTATTGCTTGATGTTTGGGTGTGCAAAAAAGTCGTAAATTAAAGTTGTGGGGAAAAAGATAAGTACTTCAACTTGTAAAATGGGTTTAGGAAGAAAATTACGTAAAGAACTTGTTCTGAAAAGATATAATAAAGCCTTTTGAAAAGTATTGTTTGATGTCGGGGTATTCGAAAAGCCTTATAGTAAAGTTGTGGGGGAAAAGATGAGTACTTCAACTTGTAAAATTGGTTTAGGTAGGACATTAAGTAAATAACTTGTTCTGAAAAGATATAATCAAGCCTTTTCAAAAGTATTGCTTGATGTTGGGGTATGCAAAAAGTCGTAAAGTAAAGTTGTGGTGAAAAAGATGAGTACTTCAACCTGTAAAATTGGTTTAGGAAGGATATTAAGAAAATAACTTGTTCTGAAATGCCTTTTAAAAGTATTGCTTGATGTTGGGGTGTGCAAAAAGTCGTAAAGTAAAGTTATGGGGGAAAGGATGGGTACTTCAACTTGTAAAATGGGTTTAGGAGGGACATTAAGAAAGGAACTTGTTCTGAGATGCGTTTTGAAAAGTACTGCTTGGTTTTGGGGCGTTCAAAAAGCTGTAAAGTAAAGTTGTGGGTGAAAAGGATGGATACTTCAACTTGTAAAATGGGTTTAGGAATGACATTAAGAAAGGAACTTGTTCTGAAAAGATATAATGAAGCCTTTTGAAATGTGGGGTCCCTTCTGTGTCTCAAGTGCACAAAAAAGTATTAAAAAAAATGGGGAAGGGGCTCTTTGGGGGCCCGGGGGGCCTTTGGGGGCCTTCGGGGGGCCGGGTGGTACTTTGGGAGCCCGGGGGACCTTTGGGGGCGGGGGGCTTCCTTCGGGGTTGGGGTAGGGGGATCGGAGCCCTTTGGGGCTGGGGTAGAGGACCTCACAAAACTGTTCAAATAGAACTTGTGTATTATAACGACCATAGAGTTTCACCCTCAAATCCTCTTCTAAATCATCTTCTAAAATCATCTTCTAAAATGCTTCAATCGGTTTCGCTTAAATCATCTTCTAAAATGTCTCAAAACGGTTTCGCCCAAATAATCCCTAAACGTAATTTCTGCGTGTTCCTTTTGTTTTGACATCCCTGCGCTGTCACATTTGAAATTCCTAGGAAACTCTTTCCCGCGTTAATCTCTTCATCTCTAAGATCAAAACATTCGCCCGGAGATAATTCTCCTGGATGAACACCAACAAATCAATCAACCTTGACATCATCCGTCAGACATTAATAAACTTCACCCGGAAACAATTCTCCTGGACGAACACCAACAAATCAATCAACCTTGACATTCCCCGTCAGACATTAATAAACTTTGCCCGGAAACAATTCTCCTGGACGAGCACGAATTTCTCGGAAGCGTGTTCTCCCTGGGGATTCCATGCCCATATATGGTGCCCCGTCGGACTGACAGCACAGGTGTTCTCACTAGGGACTCTATGCCCATATATGGTGTGGGATCAGAGTCAGACTCAATTGTAGATGGCAGCAGGGGTGAGCAATGGGAGTACTATGGTCCTCCCTACTTGCTCTAAGGAAAATAAAAATAGATTAAGCAAACTTCATTCTTATATGCCTCAGGACATAACTTAAAACCCTTGCCCCAAGGGTTGTGGGGGAGTGTCCTCCTCAAAAACATATTTTCTATCTGGAAATCAACTACGCTGAACAAAATGACAATCTTGAAATTTTAATTGGACGTGTTTGTGGGAATGATCGCCGTGGGGGGGGGGCTAGGTTCCCTCTAATAACTTTTGACTATTAAAAAGGGTTCTAGCCCTTTGAATTTCCAATCAAATGAGCCCGTTTTAAAGTTTCTACGACAACCCTTTCTATAAAAACCTTATATGCCCCCAGGGCATAACTTAAACGCTTGTCGTGAAGACTGTGGGGGAGTTTCCTCCTCAAAAACATAATTTCTATCTGGAAATCAACTACGCTAAACAAAATGGCTATCTCAAAAATTTGATTGGATGTGTTTCGGGAAATGGTGGGCGTGGAAGGGGTGGTAGTTGCTTTCCAATCACTTTCGACTATTAATAAGGGCGCAAGCCACTCCAATGTCTAATTGAAAGATCCCTTTTCGAAGTTTCTACGACAACTTCTTCGATACGAAGTACCCTGCTCTGAAGAAAAAAAAATAGTACTTTGTGCCAACATCGTTTATATGCCCTCAAGGCATAACTTAAAACCCTTGCCCCGAGGGTTGTGGGGGAGTGTCCTCCTCAAAAATCTATTTTCTATCTGGAAATAAACTACGCTGAACAAAATTGCTATCTCAAAATTTTGATTGGACGTGTTTGGAGAAATGATGGGCGTGGGGAAGACTAGTTGCCCTCCAATCACTTTCGACTATTAAAAAGGGCACTAGCTCTTTAAATTTCCAATCGAATGAGCCTTTTTGAAGTTTCTACGACAACGCCTTCTATAAAAACCTTATATGCCCCCATTGTATAACTTAAAACCCTTGACCTGAAGGATGTGGAGGAGTGTCCTCCTCAAAAATATAATTTCCATTTTGAAATCAACTACGCTGAACAAAATGGCTATCTCAAAATTTTGATTTGATGTGTTTCTGGAAATAATGGGCGTGGAAGGGGTGTTTGTTGCCTTCAAATCACTTTCGACTATTAAAAAGGGCACAAGCCACTCCAATTTCCAATTGAATGAGCCCTTTTCGAAGTTTCAACGACAACTTCTTCGATAAGAAGTGCCCTGCTCTAAAGGAAAAAAATAATAATAAATAGTACATTGTGCCAACATCGTTCTTATATGCCCTCAGGGCATAACTCCAAACCCTTGCCCCTTGGGTTGTGGAGGATTTTCAGCCTCCAAAACATATTTTTTATCTGGAAATCAACTACGCTGAACAAAATGGCTATCTCAAAATCTTGATTGGATGTGTTTGGAGGAATAATGTACATGGGGGGGGGGACTAGTTGCCCTCCAATCACTTTCAACTATAAAAAGGGCACTAGCTCTTTGAATTTCCAATCGAATGAGCCTTTTTGAAGTTTCTATGACATCGCCTTCTATAAAAACCTTATATGCCCCCATTGTATAACTTAAAACCCTTGCTCTGATGGCTCTGGGGGAGTGTCCTCCTCAAAAACATAAGTTCTATCCGGAAATCAACTACGCTGAACAAAATGACTTTCTCAAAATTTTGATTGGATGTGTTTCGAGAAATGGTGGGCGTGGAAGGTGTGTTAGTTGCCTTACAATCACTTTCGACTATTAAAAAGGGTACAAGCCACTCCAATTTCCCAATTGAATGAGCCCTTTTCGAAGTTTTTACGACAACTTTTTCGATACGAAGTGCCCTGCTCTAAAGGAAAAAAATAATAAATGACACTTTGTGCCAACATCGTTCTTATATGCCCTCAGGGCATAACCTAAAACCCTTGCCCTGGGGGCTGTGGGGGAGTGTCGTCCTCAAAAACATATTTTCCATCTGGAAATCAACTATGAGTGTCGTCCTCAAAAATATATTTTCCATCTGGAAATCAACTACGCTGAACAAAAGGGCTATCCCAAAATTTTGATTGGATGTATTTGGGAGACTGATTGGCGTTTGGTGGATGCGATGTATTTTCCATGGGCTTTCGACTACTAAAAAGGGCATTAGCCACTCCGTCTTTTCATTGAATGGGGCCTTTTCGACGCCGTTACAACAACTCTTTCGATTCAGAGTTTCCTGGTATGGAAGATAAAAAATAATACATTGTGCCAACATCGTTCGCTACTTAGACCGTGCTTGTGCACTGCCTATGATTCATAAAGATAATTAGAAATCTGGTAGAAACGAAATGGCTGTGGCATCTCAAAACCCTTGCATAATAGTTGAAGTATCTGTTAGCTATTTATTCTTAACATAAACAATTACAAATGGCTCACAGAAATTACCACATTTCCAAATGCTCACAAAAATTACCACCTTGATAATATACCGTCTCTGCTTTAAATTAAAAAAAAAATAATTAACTTTTTGGCATCTCTGCTTTCAATAGAAAAATTCGAGATATTGTTATTTAAATGTAATACCCCTCCCCCCTCTGGAAACCACCTTGATAGGATACCGTCTCACTTTTACATTAAAAAATAATTAATTTAATAATTAAGTAGGTCACTATATGGTTCAAACAAACACGCGAAATAGCGTTAAACAGCTTAGTGTTTCTTGAAAAAAAAAATTGAGGGTATGGGTAAAGGGGAACAATGACAACAGCAAAAATGTCGAAATTATTCAGATGTATCTCAAATTATTGGAAAACTGAGTCATAGATTAGCTGTGGCATTCAATAAGATCCAAAGAATCTAATTAAAAGGAAATACACACAAAAGCCAAATTATGGCAGTAGCCTAAGAGAAATCGCAAAATACCCAAGCCAATGAAAAAGTCCCAATATGGGGCCCTGGGTCTGTCAAAATATTTCAATGGGTTATTTTTCTTCCGTCTCCACTTTAAATGAAAAAACTATTATCTTTTTGGCATACCTTCTTTCAATAAAAAAAAGAATTATTATCATTTAAAAATGATAGCCCCCTACCCCCCCCCCTATAGGCAATAATTTACAATTTTTTTATGAATATATTTTTGGGGTAACTTTCTTTTCAATCCTTAATTCCCCAACCTTGTAAATAGTTTAGTCTATGGCTAAATTTTGTCTCAATATATGGGTTTTTTAGGGGGGAGAGGGGGGGGTAAAATTTTCATAAAGAAGATTGTGTTTTCTTTGATCTATCAGGCGTTCAACAATTGTTCATTAAACATTGAGAAAATCATATCTAAAGAAATCAAAAGAAAACAAAATTCTGCAAACATACGATTCAGCTGTAGAAACAATCCGTCGACTATCAATTTCCAAATCCAACTGAAGCTGTATAGTAGGGAATGCGTTCTATTCAACTTAAAAATAAAATTTTTGACTACGAATCATATAAGAAATAGCAATTGGGAAGCTGCATTCGAAATGATTTAATCTTATTTCATAAAGACGATACTTTTTTTGTCAACATATGAAGAACTGTGTATATTGCAATTGCATCTGTCTGGGTCTTATGCAAAGTAACAAAAGAGACGAAAATTAAACAAAAAGAGAGTAGTGAAGAATTTTGACATGCAAAGTAATATTTGGCAGAGAAAGTCACTGATGATAAATCGCTAGGGTTGGCACCGTGATTAAGTGATTGTTGGGGATTCGGGGAAATCAAATTTTTTTCGGGGTGACGCATAGAATTTTGGGGAAATACCCGAAAATTCGGGGATAGTGCAAGCCCTGCTTGATTTCTAATCAGGAAAATTGAAATACTAAACCACACGAGAAAGAAAAGCTCTAACTTTGCGGTTGACGCAATAAAAAATTGCCGCAAAATTAATTCAAAGTCAGCCAAATGCCACCGCCTCTGCCGGCGGCGGCGCACCTGAGGCGTCCCGGTGGCGTAGCTACACTTCGGGTTGGTCAACCGGGCCTCTCGTTGGTGGCGTTCGGTCGATCCGCAGGCGCGGCGCCGGGGTCTTGTTAACGTGCCTAATATCCCTTAGGACGAAGCTGCTGGACCGTTCTACTATACTGAACAAAATGGCTGTCTGAAGATTTTGACTTGATGTGTTTGGAAAATGAATGGGCTTGAAAGAGAGATTACTTGACCTCCAATCTCTTTTTACTCTTAAAAAGGGCACCAGAACTTTTCATTTTGAATTGAATTAACTCCTTTAAAAATTTCACTGATATTTCTAGCTATTATAATGTGGTGGTACCTATGATTTTGCTTATATGCCTTTTTGAAAACCTGCATGCATACAGCCTTTTCCTTCAATTGAAACTCCTAACGTTCCCTAAGAGATTCATCTTAATATCTTTAGCGCCATTAGTTACTTTAACTTTAGAGGTAGTATTAGAAGTATACATATAGTGCCTTCTGGCTAGTTCAAAATCCACCAGAACTTACCCTTAAAGGTCTAATTTGATAGTATAACACTTTTCTTCAAATGTTGCTAAGTCACCTTTTAGAAAATCCACGTGCTTATAGTTTTTTTTATTTAGTTCAACATCCACCTCAATATTCCTCAAAAGCTTAACCTTAATACTCTTAGCTTGTGCAGTAGCAATAGTTGAAGGAGCATTAATAGCAGTATATGCATAGTACCTTTGGTTTTCGGTACCCTGATAGTTTCAACTTCACAGAACAAACTGTTCCTAAGATATTACTGT
This sequence comes from Artemia sp. Qi Xiang Cuo, assembly GCF_049724085.1. Taxonomy (NCBI): domain Eukaryota; kingdom Metazoa; phylum Arthropoda; class Branchiopoda; order Anostraca; family Artemiidae; genus Artemia; species Artemia sp. Qi Xiang Cuo. The sequence goes on from NC_142803.1 coordinate 50,874,478, forward strand.
TACACCCTTTTGACAACCTGCATACAGAGGGCGTGTTCTGATTCAGTTCACCCTCCCCCTCAACATATCTTGAAAGTTTCACCTTCATGCTCTTAGACATAGTTGTGATAGTAGTTACAGGAGTAGTATTGGTATTACTAGTAATAGTTTTGAATATCAATAGCACGACTAGCAGCAGTAGCATTAACTTATTGCCTTTTGGTCAGTTGAACATCTCTCTAATCAAGTCCTGGAAGTTTCAAGTTAATATAATTAGCCATTGCTATGACATTGCTAATATGTCCTTTTGATAACATGTATGTCCTATACTTCTTGAAATTTTCATCTCAATTCTCTTAGCCCTACAAGGAGTTGCAATTGAAGCAGTGGTGGTAGTTGTAGTAGTAGAAGTAGTAAATGTAGCAGTAACAGTAGTATTAGCAATAGTTGAGCACATATTGTCTTTTGGTGAGATGATCTTCCTCTTTAAGTATTCTCAAAAAGCTTTAAATTAAGACCCAAGTCAATTCTTGAGATATGCTTTTTTGACAATCTGCACGCACATAGCGTCTTTTGATTTAGTTCAAATTTCCCGTTAATTGTCAGTGGAGTAGTGTGGTAGTAGTAGTGGTGGTAACCCTGTAACCCTTGTGCTAAGGGCTCTGGGGAGGGGGGGGTGTCATCCTCAAAGACATAATTTCCAGACCTTTCAACTACGCTGAACAAAGTGGCTATCTCAAAATGTTGATAATATATGTTTTGGGAATTGATGAGCATGGGGGGGGGGGGGGGGTTTGCCCTCCCATCACTTTTGGACTATTAAAAAAGACCCTTTCAATCTCCAATCGAATGAACTTTTTGAAGCTTCTAGGGCAAAAATGACCATATCAAAATTATTATCAGATACGTTTCGGGAAAATACGAGGCCTGGGGGGAGGGGTATTCGCCCTCCGATCAGTTTGAATCTTATAAGGGTACTAGAACTTCAACCATCCTTTGTGTATAAACCTTATATGCCCCCAGGGCATAACTTACAACCCTTGCCCTGAGAGCTCTGGCGGGGTAGTCATCCTTAAAGATATAATTTCCAGACTTTTAAACGACGTTGAACAAAAGGGTCATTTCAAATTTTGATTGGATGGGTCTGGGGAAATCGTGGGCCTGGGTGGGGCGTTAAATGCCCTGCAAACATTTTTGACAATTAAATAGGGCACTAGCTCTTTCAGTTTCCAATTGAATGAGGCTTTTTTGAAGTTTCTACGACGCCCCTTTGATAATAAGTGCCCTGGTCTAAAACCAAAAAACAATGAAATAAAATAAATAATACATTGTGCCCAAATCGCTCTTTATTTATGCAGCGCTATTGCAGTGCCTATGATAAATGCACTCTTTGTTCTTTAAGAAAAAAACAGTATTTTTAAAAGGAATTCACTATGATAATTTGCAATTTACAAGCCAGAAGTACCATTTCAAACTATATACCTTATCCAGCCCATATCACTTCGTTGGGACATTTTTCACCTATTTCATTTCCTATTTCCATGCAATGCACTGGACTATCATATTTTTGTCGCTCGAGACTTTTTCCTAGATCTCTTTCAGAAGTAAAAGTTGAAAGCAGTTCTATTTTTAATGGAGTTATATATCACTGCACAGAAACTCCAGTTTAAAAGGGGTCGTTTCCAAAAGTAAGAAAATATCCAGCATTTATCATGTATCACTGGAATTTATTACAAAACTGCTTTTCAGTTATGATTTAGGGCTAATAATATTGAGTATGCAAGGTCAAATTTGGAAAGGAAAAGTATCTATATTTTTAAAGGAGGGAAGGTTAGGCTATAATCATGGGGATTTTGGAATTCGGAACATCCTTCAAGTGAAATAAACTCATGAAAATTGTCATCCATTACTTGGATTTCCAGACACAAATATTAATAATCACAACTATTAAACAGCGACTGAAAGACAGGAGAAGATCAATTCAGAGGAATTGTCTACGGAATGTTTTGGTTACCCGTCTGACTGACCCTATTTCAAACTGTAAGCTGTGCAGAAAAATATGGTTCAATCCTACTTGCCGGGGCTATAATCAGAGAAAGGTTGAGATGACTAGGACACGTGGATTAAGGATGACAGATTTGGTGGATGAAATATAAGATATTGCAAAAGGTCTTCCTTTTTGGTCAAGAATCTAGGGCAAAAAAAAAACAGGTCGTCCCCAAATTGGTTGGGAGAAGGTCATAGGGAAGGACTTAAAGGGAATTAGAACTTCTTGGGAGGGCGTAAAGAGTTTTTCTTTAACAGATTGGGAATAGGAAGAGCGTGGGCCTCAGTCGGTTTGGTCCTGCAGTGAGCTGCTACTACTGGTACTAGTAGTAGTAGTAGTAGTACTACTAGTAGTAGTAGTAGTAGTAGTAGTACTACTGTAGTAGTATTAAATGAGCCCCCCCCCGTACAAATAGCTTGACCCCACTTGAAAGATGTAATATGGTTATAAATTAGCTAAGCTTGAAAAAAAAACATAGAAAATTGAAAAAAAAAATTTCTTCAAGAAATTTGTAGAGAATAAGGAAAGTAAGAAACATTTTTTTTGTTGTTGCAATTTTAAAGGCTCGTGAAACTAAAAAAGGTGGTGCTCCCTGACATTTCCATGAAAATAATACTTTAAATTTATATTATAAAGGTTTTACATAACTGCTTGACCACCTGCTGAAGAGGCTAATTCGATTGGAAATTGAAAGTTCTAGTGCCCTTTATAAGTGTAAAAAGTGATTGGAGGGCAAACATGCTATACCCTTTTTTCAAATCCCCTCTGTAGTACACCAAGACACGCAATCAAAGTTTTAGATAGCGATTTAGTTAAAATAGTTGAAAACCCCAATAAATATGTCTATGGGTAACAAACGACCCTCACAATCCCTGGGGGAAGGAGTGTAAATAATTCAAATTGCCAATTAGTTTTATAGTAAAAAAGGGTGTCTTGAGTGTGTGATTGGCTTGAAATTTCAGGGATCGTTCCCTAGGCTAAAAGGAAGACATTTTTTTGGAGGAGGAAGCTAGGAAACAAACTAATAATTTGATTTTCCTGATTAGTTTGAGCTTTACAACCGTAAGTCCTGTGACAAAGAGAAAGGTAGACCAAAATATATTTTGGGGCACACCCCGCAAAAAAAGGCCCAAAAAGGGTAAAAAGTTGTTTCATCCAATATCTCAAAATTTATATTCTTAAGCCCTTAGACTAAAAAGATAAAACTCAGTAGGAAAAACATCAATTCTCCTAAAAATGAGACTCAACAAAGGCTGAAATAGACTTTTCAATTGTGAATGCGTCATAACTTAAACCTGCTGGTTTCATGGCCAATTGAAACCAAATGCGTAAATGAAAATTGGTAGAACCAAAGATTGGGCAAAATACGTCTTCTCTCCGAATAGCTTGACCAAGCCCCCCCTCTACCCCCCAAAAAGGCGCAAGGAGGTATCTTTTTGATCGATTAAGAACTGTATCCAAATTCCTGGGCTCAAGTGGACGCCGATTTGCAAAATGAGAGACTATTGTTATGCCATAAAACGGGACCATAAAAACGAGTCAACAAACTTTATTTTTCTGAACGGTTTGAAACTTAAGACTTTAAGTCTGTGTGCCTAGTGCGTGTCATTTTATCTTTTGAGGGGGGGGGGGCAAGTTGGATTTTTTTTAGATGGAAGGCTAATAAAACTTTTTCTTTTTTGAGCCTTTCATTGGATAGGCTCTTCAGCTAGTCCATTCAACTTATGTGGTAGGGAAGTATCTTATAAAATTGAAAAATATCTCTTCTAATTTTGTTAAGAAAATATAGATTTTGAAAAATACCATTTTGTTCCTATATTTAAAAAAATCCTAGTCCCCCCATAACTTTTGTGAATTGGTGCCCCTAAAAGCTTGACCGTGCGATGTTGTTGAAGATTTTGATTCAATTCAGTGGGTGAAATAAAAAAGAAAAGGGAATGAAAATTGAAACAAATGACGTAGGTAATTTCGGAGACCACACTGCCTTTCCATGACGATAAAATAAAAGTTCAAAATAGGGATAAAATTCTTTTTAATAGAAAATAACCTACAAATAACAATAGATTTTTGTCTTACAGTTCCGGTCACGCTTGCCAAGTAAAAATTGGTTTGATCATTTCTTTAACTGACCGGATCTTTAGTATTTGTTCTCCAAAATTTTTTGAGGAGTTGTCTTTTCTAAGGAAAATACTAATAAGCAACATGTATCCAGAGTGGCTAATTAACCAGATTTTTTCAAAAAGAAGAAAAAGGTTTCTAGAGATTTCTAAGGAAGTCTTAGAGACAACTCGGGAGAACCCAGGCTAAGTGAAAAACTTAAAAGAATTTTACAGAGTAATGGTCTAAGGGTAGCTTTTAAGAGTAATAATACTTTGGGTAGTTTTCTAAATTCTGGGAAGGATCTAACTTCATTGGGGCAACAAAGTGGGGTTTATCAGATCTCATGTACTTGTGGAAGCTCATATGTGGGACGTACTATCCAGATTTTGGAAATGAGATTATTACAACATAAAAATACTTATTCTTCGGCTTTAAAGCAAGATTCTAAGTCATAAGATCTTAATTCAGCTCTTTCAGAACATATTTTCAATTTTCCAGGCCATTTTATTGTGCTCGAGAATGTCTCTTTGATTTCTAGGGATCGGGGTTTAAAGCCAAATTTTCGTGAAACTCTTGAAATAAAGAAAATCTTATTCAAGAATATTGCTTTGAATCGGGATACAGGTGAATTTTGGCTGAACTCTATCTATGATAATTTATTAAAACCTGACAGAGTAAAGTTCAATTCACCCAATGTAGTTAACCTCTGTCCAAATGTTAAACCATTGAACGCTAATGAACCGAATCCAAGAAGGTCAAAGAGGCTAGCTTCCGCCTTTGCTTTGAAAAGAATTAGAGAATTGAACAATATGTAGTTTTATTAGATTTCGTATGTAAACTATTGTTTTAAATTGTTTCTGCTTAGTTTTATTACTGATGACGGTCACTGTATATGTGACCGAAATATCTGGTATTTTTGTGAATTTCTATACACTGTCTATTAAAAAGAATTTTATCCCTATTTTGAACTTTTATTTTATCGTTTTGAAACAAATGAGGAATTTTTCAAAGGATTGGGTATGAATAAATTCTTGATGCTAAGGTTAAAAACCCTACCTTTCCCAGCAAATGTCTCGGAGATTAATTAGCTATCTTCAGTAGTATGTACATATGGAATTCCGGGGGTTTATGTTCCTTCCTATGCTATTCTGGGGGTTTATGTTCCTTCCTATGCTATTCTGGGGGTTTATGTTCCTTCCTATGCTATTCTGGGGGTTTATGTTCCTTCCTATGCTATTCTGGGGGTTTATGTTCCTTCCTATGCTATTCTGATGGAATATGTTCCTTCCTATGCTATTCTGGGGGTTTATGTTCCTTCCTGTGCTATTCTAAGGGCTTATGTTCCCTCCCATGTTATTCTAAGGTCTTATGTTCCGTCTCATGCTATTCTAAGGGCTTATGTTCCCTCCCATGTTATTCTAAGGGTTTCTGTTCCTTCCTATGATATTCTAAGGGCTTATGTCCCCTCCCATGCTATTCTATGTTTCCTCCCATATTATTCTAAGGGTTTTTGTTCCCTCCCATGCTATTCTAAGGGTTTATGTTCCCTCCCATGCTATTCTAAGGGCTTATGTTCCCTCCCATGTTATTCTAAGGGCTTATGTTCCCTCCCATGTTATTCTAAGGGCTTATGTTCCCTTCCATGCTATTCTATGTTCCCTCCCATGTTATTCTAAGGGCTTATGTTCCCTCCCATGTTATTCTAAGGGCTTATGTTCCCTTCCATGCTATTCTATGTTCCCTTCCATGTTATTCTAAGGGCTTATGTTCCCTCCCAATGCTATTCTATGTTCCTTCCATTGTTATTCTATGGGACCTCTACACGTGATTAAACACGTTATGAAACTATGTGCTATTTGCTTATGTCCCGTTGGTACCATTCCAAACAAGTGGGGATTCCCCGCCTGTTCCTAAACATTGCAAAAACGATAACAGTATGAACGGGGGATTCCCCGCACACATTTGTTTCAACTCCAAGTTGTTTTTTTTTCAACCAGAGTGGGGTTTTTTCTCAAGCTGACACCTGTTTATAGGCAGCCAATCAGAGACAACCGAGATTCAATTATTTTGTTTATATATTCAAGTTTCAGATTAGAATTTTCTACAGTTTGAATAGTTCATTCAATCTACTAGTATCAATATTTTTGCAATTCTTTACATAGATATGGAATGTTCTAAGCGACTTCTGGTGAGTAAAATTTTCTCGTTATTATAATAAAAAGAAATCTATTTTTTTTTTATCGTGATTAAGTTAGGGAATAATATCCTTTACCTACTTACCCTTTTTTTCACTGTGTTGATTGCTCTTTTTATAATCATTTCGCTAAATATTCAGAACAGAATCGGTCAGCTTCGCTATAATAAAAAGAAATCTTTTTTTTTGTCTCATCAGTAAGTTAGGGAAGAATTTACTTCCTTTCTTACGCTTTTTTTTCAACGTGTTGTTAGCTCTTTTAAAAAGCATTTCGCTAAATATTCAAAACAGGATCAGTCAGTTTAGCTATAATAATAAAAATAAATATATTTATTTTTGTCTCGTAATTAATTTAGTGACGAATTTCCTTTACTTTCATTTCTTACGCTTTTTTTTTCACTGTGTTGATAGCTCTTTTAAATAACATTTAGCTAAAAATTAAAAAAAGGATCAGTCAATTTTGCGATAATAAAAAAGAAATCTATTTTTTTTGTCTCGTCATTAAGTTAGGGAAGAATTTCATTCCTTTCTTACACTTTTTTTTCACCGTGTTTTTAGCTCTTTTAAAAAGCATTTCGCTAAATATTTAAAACTGGATCAGTCAGTTTCGCTATAATAAAAAGAAATCCATTTTTTTGTCTCGTCATTAAGTTAGGGAAGAATTTCCTTCCTTTCTTACGCTTTTTTTTTCACCGTGTTGTTAGCTCTTTTAAAAAGCATTTCGCTAAATATTCAAAACAGGGTCGGTCAGTTTCGCTATAATAAAAAGAAATCTATTTTTTTGTCTCGTCATTAAGTTATGTAAGAATTTCCTTTACCTTCCTTACTTACGCTTTTTTTTCACTGTGTTGTTAGCTCTTTTAAAAAGCATTTCGCTAAATATTCAAAACAGGGTCGGTCAGTTTCGCTATAATAAAAAAAGAAATCTATTTTTGTCTCGTCATTAAGTGGCTTTTTCAAAATTAAGTTATGAATTAACTTACGATCTATGCCTGAACTGGGCAATTTAATTGTTACGAACTGGGCACTTTAATTGTTGATATAGAAGGAGAAAAAAGTTCTTTATTTACAATTATTTATTTAGTCCGAGTTAACTGCTTTTGTCATTTTTTCAACTTTTGGGGGTTTAATACTGTGATATTCATACTTTAGGTATATAAGTTTTAAAATCTTTTCATAAAAAAATATATAATTGTCAAATTTTTGTGTTTGATAATATGTAATTGAAGGCTCAATTCCCACCGTTAATATTCTAAATAAGTAAGAATTGAGCTAGCTAAACAAATTGCGTCATTTTTTCAACTTCTGGGGTTTTGACAGTGATATTGAAGGGCAGTACCCTCCCGTAAGCTAAATAGTTTGAAAACTGAAAATGATTTTTTATTTTAGAATACTGTTGATCAATCATCGCAGCAAAAACGTGCAAAATTGAATGAAGCCCACGACAACGCTGAGACAGGAGTAATCGAACCATTAAATTCAATCAAGCCAAGTGCCAGCTCTGTACAAACCTCTATGCAACCTGGTAGAAAATTTAAGAGGGAATGGGTGCTTTCATATAATGCTTCAGTCTCATATGGTCAAGATCGGGAGGACATTCCTAGTCATGCTTTGCCAGGGACTTCAGATGTACAAGTGCAGTCAGAATTTGTAAATGTATATAATTTTTTTTCTTTCCGTATTTTAAAAAATAAGGCAAATGTTCTCAAGCGCGTAACTTTTGATGAGTAAAACTTAAATTTGTTTCTAAGCTATTCTATAATAATCCTATTTCATTTTCTTTCATTACCATTACCCAAATTAGCAGTATATAAAAGAGTGGTTATAACACAGAAGTAGCAAATAGCTTATCATACTTTTCTATAGATTTATAAAACCTTACATGTAATTTTTCTTTTAAGCGAGATGTTTTCTAATACAAAAATCCATTATTTCATTAAACAAACTCTATATATAAACAAATCACTATTTCACAGTTTACAGTTGAACAACCGTTCTTAAACTGGGATATGTTTTTGCAGTTAACTTTGCGCATATTTAATCCTTTATCAAAATAAGCCATCGAGAAGGTTGAATATTAATCCGACAGGTATAATTTGTATGTTAATCGCTCGTTACAAAGTGGGTTTCAAATAACCGGATGTTTTTATCTTAGATGAAGAGATATTAACACAGGAAAAGGAATTTTCAATAGTCTAAAATGTGACAACGTAGTGTTATCGAAATCAGTAATTGGGCGAGGCCATTTTGAACATTTTGATAAAACAGTAAGAGACATACTAAAGGATTATTTTAAAATTTGTTTTCCAAAAGTATTTAAGGCTGTAGCTTTAGAGTCGCTATAATAAACAATTTATATTTGAACAGTTCTGTGAAGTCCTCTACACCAACTCGAAAGGGCTCCGATCCTCCTACCCAAAAGGAAGCTCCAGGTCCCCAAAGGTCCTCCACGGGGCTCTAAAAAAGGACCATCCAGCTCTCATTCAGGTAAACATACAACTAAAATGAACATGATTTTTTCAACTTTAATGAAATAATGCTTATTTCACATAGAAAATAAGACCGGTTTTCTACAGATTAATGAAATAGCACTGCCGTTGGATGATGAAACATCAGAATTTACAGGACAAATACTATCACCGCCAATGGAGTTCAGAGACGAACCTAAATTAGTTGTAGATAATATGGAATGGCAATGGGGTTTTCTTAACGATGTTTTTTTTGGGGACATAGCTAGACGATTTAACTTGACGATTTAACTTGTTTTAACCCTAGACGATTTAACTTGTGATATTGATATGATAGAGGATCCGGACTGGGTAGATAGATTTATGCATGAACATTTAGGCGATTTTACTAGTGCAACCGAACCGGGTCCTCATAAAGAAATTACGTCGCAGGACAATACAGGCTGGCTTGATCAATTGTCCCCAAACACCTTGGAATATGTACTAGGGGACCTCATGTCATCTCCAACCATTGCAGTTGAACAGACGGGGGGTATTGACAATTCTATGTCACCCTCCACCATTCCGCTTAATGATACAACAATGCAAATTGTTGGGCCTAATTCTTCCGGGGACACTTTTGACGACAACTTTACTATTAGTGAATTGAGTCCTGTACAATTAGGTGCAGGACATGAAAATAGTGTCATATCCTCGGAAATACGTGAATTGTATTTGTTAGAGTCTGATCTAAGTCACTTGCAAACTTACAGGGTAAATTTTAACCCCCCCCCCCCCGAGGAAAACGTGGTTGACGGGAGCATTATTTTAACTGACCCTGTGAATGTTCTCCATAGCTACATCGACAGAATTTGAGCGCAAATTGAGATTCAGATTCAGAAATGGGGGGGGGGAGGTCAAGGGGAAGTTAAAGCATTAGTGAATCAAAAAGTTTATTTACAAAAGGGAACATCCGGGGATATTTTTTATTTTCATTTTTCAACTGGCAGCCAAACTTTTTACCCAGGTCTAAACGAATTTGAAGACAACTTTTTCAACAGGGTAAATAAATTAATATCAACTTTGGAAACGTTTAATGAGAGGTAAAGGGGGTCCACAATTTTATGCATTGAATACATGGATCTGAATCCTAGTAGATTAAAAAAAAACTTCATTTTAAGGGGTGAGCGGTGTAGAAAAATAAAATGCCACTCTGATTTGTCGGCGACAGGAGGAGTTCAGGGTTTCAATTTTGAAACGGGGTTGCAATGCTTTAAATACGCATTTTTAGCAGCAGCCCATAAAACATTAAACGAAGGAGTCATGAATAAAAAATATAAAAAGCCTTGCTTGTAACGACGGAGAAAATGTCCGTAAAGTAAATTTTGACTATTAAGAGGGGAAATATCCAGTGTCGTTGAAAGAAATAGCCATATTTGAAAAAGCAAATGAAAATCTTGGGTTGGGGGTGGTTGTTCTCCAGTATGACACGGAATTTGTAGATGGGGGAAAGCAACCACATAAAAAAAAGGTTTTGTATTCAGTTAGGATTCAGTTTGTATTCAGTGGATAATGTTAAAAATTGGGTTTGGGTTATTTACGAGCCTCCCAAAGATGTAAATTCCTATGGTCATTTTTTCCCCGTTACAGCAATAAGTCGACTCCTATCCCAAGGCACGAAGAAAGGAGAATGTCTCTATTGCCCCATGTGCCTTTCCTTATTTAGATCTGAGCGAACATTCTCAGATCACATGGGGCATTGCAAAATTCATGGGAATCAACGAATTGAAATGCCGGCAGAAGGCAAAGATACTTTACAATTTAAAAATTTCCAAAATTCCCAGCTGCAAGTTGATAAAGTGTCTTTAGATTGTGAATCAAGACTGGTTGAGGTATCAGACCCATCAAGACCAAATATAGTCAAGGAACACAAACTAGTTACGTGTTCCTATGCGCACGCCCGTCGTGATTCCAACAATAAAATGCAGTCGGAAGAGTTTTTTTGGCTATGAATGAGGACGGTAGCATGGAAAAGTTATTGGTATCTTTAATAAAAACAGCAAACAGTGCAATTTCACTATTACGTCACACCAACTAGCCAATGACATTGTCAGATGAAGAGCAACTGGCATTAGAAAAGGGGAAGATTTTTTAGGTATTGCTGGATACTCTTTCTCCAAAAGACACTGTGAAGGACCACGACCAACTTATTGATCCCATTTCAATTGTGCAAGGAAAATTCTAGGGATGGACTCAAAATTCATGTAATTTAAAAATTAAACAAAAACTTTTTCTTCCGGTTTTTATAAATAACTCTAACTACAATCTGAAGTATGTGCTACCAGCATTGCCACATCTTCAAAGAAATGGAACAGTAGATGATGCATGGGTGATAGACAGCTTTTCCTACAAAATCATACCTAAATCATCGGAAAAGTTGCTTGTTTTGGAATTTATGTGGAAATTTGTTGAAGCCGACGTTGAGTACACGAATAAAATTTGCTTTTTAGATTCCTACAGTTTTTTCTCCAAATCATTGAGTGAATTAATTCAGGTACAGAAAAACGATGACGGCTGCAATGCTTTCCCCCTTCTCAAGCGACAATTTCCAAATGACTTATATGATTTGTTGACGGTCAAGGGCGTATATCTTGATGATTATTATTGTTCCATGTCGAGATTTCCCGAGGCAACTATTCCTTCGATTGAATCGTTTTACGATAGTCTTCACGATCGTAGTTGCACCCCCGATGAATACAGTTTTGCCAAAAAAGTTTGGGCAGAGGGAGGGTGTAAAAATGGATTTGACTATTGCAAGCTGTATTTGTCGAGTGACGTGTTAACTCTGTTAGACATTATGTGTAAAAATACGGACAAAATCTATGAGGAATTTAATCTTGATTTGGGCTATTATTTTTCATCTTCTCATCTAGTGATGGACCTCATCCTAAAAATTAGTGGGGAAAAAATTGGGCTAATCACAGATATTGATCAGCACCTGTTCATAGAAAGATCAATGAGGGGTGGATTTGTTTTTCACGGGGATCGTATCTTGGAAACTGATCAAACTGGAGAGAAGACGGGGATAAAATCGGATACAGTGTTTTTTGATATGAATTCTCTCTACCCCTCGGCCATGTCTTATTATGTGCTACCTTGAGGTGACTATAAATGGCTCAATGACCCTCAAGCTCCCCATTTCCCCAACATTGACGACGACAGTGTTGAGGAGAATGGGCCGGTTGGATGATTTTTTGAAATTGATGGAGAGATACTAGTTGAGCTTCACAATTCCGTAAAAGATTTTGTTTTCCCGTGTATCGATAGACCTGTGACTAAGGACTTTTTGAGTCCTCGCAATATGCGTTTCGTTGAGGTGGCAGGATTGCATTGGACACCTTCAAAACAAAAACTTTTTGCTCATCTTCTGCCAAAAAAAACATAGTTGTAGATCATGTAGCTTTAAAATGGATGTGCAACAACAGTTTCACCGTCACAAAGGTTCACATAACACTCCAGTTTAGTCAAAACCCTATCTGAAAACGTTTGTTGACACTTTTGTCAACAAACGTTCTGAAGCGCAGACGAAAGCCGAAAAAGAAATTTATAAACTCATTTTGAATTCGGCTTTCGGCAAAATTTGTGAGTGTTTGCAATAAGAACCGTTGTGACATTGTATTAGATCCCGAACAATGTGCTCGAATTATTGCTGATCCAAATTACACATCCTTTACAATCATTGGCCCGGACATGGTACTATTTAATAGGAAAAAAAAGACGTATTATCCTGAATAAAAATATTGCTGCAGGCTGTGCGATCTTGGAGATCTCTAAATAGTTCATGTTGGAATTCTACTACAATGTGGCTAGGGTACAATGGCCGAAAAAGGTGCAAGTAGAGGTCTGCTACGGGGACACGGATTCTCTACTGTTAAAAGTAAAAACTTCAAATCTAATTGATGATTTGGCGCACGGTGAAATTATCAGCTCACAGATGGACTACACCAATTGGGGTGGTCTTTACCCAGAAGTAGTGAAACGTCGGGCACCAAATCAGCTTTTATTTTTTAAATCAGAAACGGGAAGCGACATGATTTCCCGTGGTACGTTTGTAAGTCCGAAGGTGTACTTTATACAGACACATGACGAGGAAATCAAGAAACGTTGCAAATGAGTGCCCACGCCGCCAGCGGGGGGGGGGGGCGCACCGCCACTATCAAAGCTATCTTTATTTTTTACTTAGAGCAAATTTTTTTTTGTAAATGTTTCATTAAAAAAAAAAGTGATATTTTTTCAAGTGCTTTAATCTAATGTTGTATTTTTTCTCTATAAATAAACAAAAAAAAGTGAATTTATTTAAGTGTCTTTTCTCTGTGTGCCTATGTAAATTTTGTATTTTTATTATAAATAAATTTAAAAAGAAGTGTATTTTTTCATGTTTAATGTGCTTTTTTTCAATGTAGTATTTTTTTTTAAGTATTGTTAATTTTTTATGAATATAATAAAAGAAAATATGATTTTTTTATTCGTCTTCTTATTATTATTATTCTTGAACGGAGTAGTAGGGAAATTATTTAGTCATTAGACAATTATGGTCTACAGTTAGTTGTTCGGGTGAACTATTGAAGGGAACATGTATCAATTTAAAACACCATTCAGATCGTTTCTGTTTGGACCCTCAATGTCGGGCAAAACAAAACTCTTAACTAAAATAATTAAAAATTGCGATAAAATGTTTGTGAAAAAGCCGAAAAAATCTACTATTGTTACAGTATTTGGCAGGAGTCATATGATAAAATAAAAGCAATTGCTGCCACCACCATGGGATTGGTGCAGATACAATTCATACAGGGACTTGATGTTTCCAGCATTATTGAACCAAACTCTTGGCTGATCATTGACGATCTGGCTGAATCTATTGAACAATGGTCCCAGGAAATGCTACAATTGTTCACCGTTCACTCTCATCATGAACAGATTTCCATTATTCTGGCTCTATACAACCTCTTTCATTAGAGCAAATGTATGCAAAGACTTGCATTGAACTGCACCTACTATATCATCTACAGAGTTGTTCGTGATTCTAGCTCGCTAATAACTCTCAATAAACAAATCTATCCAGGTGCCCCTAAATTTCTGCTCTCAGCATACAATCAGGCAACTAATAAACCCCAAGGCTATATTTTATTGGATCTTAATCAAAATACACCTGAGGATCTGCGTGTAGTCACAGATATTTTCGACAATGAAATTACAGTATATCTCCCTGTGAACACTAAAAAGACCTATTAGTCGGTATCATGACACTGAAGAAACTACAATAAGATAGACATCTGTTTTCAGTTCTAGGTACTTCAAAACCATTGCTTAGGAAAGCCATGCTCAAGCTTCGCATGGATTATGATTTGATTGATCTAATGCCTGAACTTTGTTTAAAATTGAACAAGAGTAATGCTCATCTGCCTAAATTAGTGGAGCAGTAGGCAAAGCAACATCATTCCATTGTACATGCAGGGGCCTCCAAAAAGAAAGGGGAGAGTTTTAAAAAGAAACGACTTCTTCAGGCGGGCGGTAGCTTTTTCACACTTTTATTGCCTATAATTGCAGGACTGGTAAACAGTTTTCTCTAGAGAATGGCAAAACCCTATAAATTGACTCCAATAGAACTCGCCCTCTCACCCGTGGAACACTTTGAGAACAATCTGAGTAAATTCCTTGACAACTAGAATGTTGTGGATGATAAAAAACTGCTTTTACTTCAAGATATATTTCTGCAAGTTGACAAACATAACTGCTATCATGTGAAAGCCACTGCTGCTGCTATTGATCCAATAAAATAATAATCTTCTCAAGATTCTGCTGGAACACAATTAATTATGATATATTTGTTTTCATTTGTTTTGAAATTTTGAATTATATTCCCCCAATCTTATGTTTAAAAAAGTACACGACTCCTAACCTATCTCTTGGAAAGTGGTCAAGATCATATTCAGGTTGAGAGCAATGGGAAAGGGATTATAATTCAGGGCAAGAGCTATAATCTACTTGATTTAATCTATGATATGGTTACAAATCGTAAAGGACTATTATCATTTATTCAATTCCATTACGATCAAAGAGAGGCGTTGAAGTTGCTCAGGCCATTGAAAGTATTCTCGAACAGGATTCATATAAAAAAATTCAAACGGATCGCAGTAGTGAATTTGTTAACCTTCATGTTGCAAAAGTACTAGACAAATTTAGTAGACTGCATTATCACGGTCATGGTCCTATAAAGGCTGCATTGGCCATACGATTGATAAGAACTATTTGACTTTGAATTTCAAGATATTGCACATTGAAAAACACACCGGCTTTGATTGAAAATTTAGATAAAATCATATTGATTTATAATCAATAAGCTCATCGACCATTGTCTAACTCAACTCCAACAGAAGTTAATCATTCTGATCATGATTCAATTGACACCTTTCTTAATGAATATTCCACTGAATCGGTTGTTAAGAACAAAAATAAATTCAATTTTGGTGATACTGTTCGAATTAATATAACAACTAATGTTTTTGAAAATGTGATTTACTTGTGGTCCACAGAACTTTTTCAAGTTGCAAAAATCCTAGACACTAAATCCATAACTTATCGTTTGCGCGATACCTAAGATGAAGAGATTCTCGGCGGCTTTTATGACTATGAACTACAAAAAGTTAAAAATAATAGTGAAATCTATCAAATTGAAAAGATATTAAAGACTCATACTCGCAGGGTAAGAAACAGTTACTTGTTCGGTGGCTAGGATACAACTCTGATTTTGATTCCTGGATCGGTGTGTAAGATATTTACAATGCTCCATGATTTCTATTTAACTGTAATGTTCAATGTTTCCGATCCTCTTTACAATGACTTGAGTACGACAATTAATTTTTGGGAGAAACTCTCCCGCGCCATCAAGTTTGACGGTGCATATGACGTGGCTCTAGTATATTATATACTCAAAAAAACCTACGATATCCTTAGAATAGATCGTGTATGATATAAAAGTTACACTACTCGAATCGACTTTAGCAGTGTTGAGCTTATTCGACTACGACTTTGTGGTAGCGTTAAACCCTGGCGACTATACACGTGCCAAATTGAAATACATTAAGCTGTACAATATAATAGATTCCTGGCGCACAATAGATAGAAAAATCTCAGACAGAAGGAATTGAAAATTATATTTTAATTACTCATTGTAACACGAAAGGATTTACATTACCTCACCTGTTGACACCGAAATAATTATTCTCAATGATAATATGAGAGATGGTCTTGGCTTTAAACAGAATATGATCAATGGGAAAAATGCTGGCACCGTTTACGGGATGAATCAAGTTATTTTTGCTGATTATCCACCTGGTTTTGCCTCGGACTCTTGCATATTTCTCTATGCATCCTTTGTGGAAACATCGAAAGTTATTAATTCAAATGTACCCCTCCTACGTGTTCTTGAACGAAAAACAACTCATGAACTTGTTCATCACTATAATATAAAGCATCTTCAGTATGTTCCTGTAAACACTTCGTATTTGGAACTCTATCAGTCAACACTAAGAAGTGAATTGGGCGGTCCTCTAGCAATAACAAAAGGCTTGGCAGTGATTACTTGTCATTTTCGACCCATTGTTGGCGATAGCACAATCACCTAAAATGAACAATAGGAGAATTCCATTTGTCTGTCCCGATATCGATTGCTATGTTGGTGCTTTCAGTCCACGTCAAATAGGCAATTGATTGGACTACTACAAAGGGCGTACTACAATGTCTGGCTATGGTCTTGGTAGCTGGTTTGCTAGGCTATTTCGTTCTGCACTACCCCTTGCCAGAAAATATCTTGTACCTGCTGCATCAAATTTTGCTGCCTCCACACTACAGGACTGGGGGTTGGGCAAGAATTTCAAGGAGAGTGTTAAGGAAAATATTAGATCTTCAGCAAGAGCCGTTGGTGAGCAACTAAAAACTTGGACAAAATGGGGAGGGATTGAAAATCATGCGCGCACGTCATTCACTCATCAGTCTCCACCGAGGCGCGAAGCGAAGGACGTCAACAAGGACTTTGAGGAATAAAACAAGGAAGAGCAAAAAGCAGAAGAAGAAAAAGAAGAAAAAGATAGTTAGATCAAAGAAGGAGTTCTTCTCTTAAGATGACTTATCTCCCCCACAAGGAATCATATCCATCAATCAGTTCCTCATTGAATCTATTCAATGCTGAAAATGTTGATATCAGTGTCAAGTATGGCTACTATGAACAATATCACCCCCAACAACCCCTCTCGGAAAATATACACTTTCAAATATTTTCCAATGAAGACTATTTCATTGATTTGTCATCAACTTTTATTGATTTAAATGTTGCGGTGAAGAAAAAGTCAGATAATACAACCCGAAATGCCGGCGATGGTCTATCCTGCGAGAACTGTATTCTACACAATATATTCAAACAAATCAATGTATTTATTAATGGAACATTGGTGAGCACTAGCAATAATTTATCAAACTATGCAAGCTACATACAATTTATGATGATGACAGCAAAGGCATACAATGAGTGGAGAGGAAAATCATTAGGCTATGAATATCGATCAGGTATTGATACTGATGGTGAGTTGACTACTGCAGTGACCCAAGAGTATCATCTGGTTGGAAAATTAAATCATGAGATATTCAATATATCACAATGGCTACCCCCTAATGTCAAGATTGACATAAAGTTACAGATGGCCCCATCGAATTTCATTTTGAGAAAAACACTTCCTGTAGCACCCGATGCAAATGTCATTATCACATCAGCAATTCTCCACGTCCGAAAACAACAAGTTATGAGCTCTGTTGCATTGGCAGTGGAAAAGCTAAGAGCCAATGGCAACAACATTAAACTTTTTGTCCCCCATACGATCACCAATCAACGTCACATTGCCACCGGCTCTCGTAGCTATAGCGATTCATCATTTATCAATGGAGAAATCCCATCAAAATTGGCTTTAGTCTTTGTGAAGAGTGGCAGTGCCGTTGGATCCTGGACTGAATCCCCCCATTATTTTAATTTTCTCGGTCTATCTAGCCTTGTGTTCAAAGTGAATGGTATTCCACTGTACACTCTATCGTTTGAAAAAAAATCCTACAGAATTCTATACGAGTTGACAATGCAATCCCTAGATCATGACTCTCAACTATTTGAAAATGGAATAACCGATTCAATGTTTTCAAAAAATCATGGGGTAATTGTTTTGGACTTGTCAGGCACAAAGGATATGAGCATAGTACGAACAGGGAATGTACGTTTAGAGTGTACATTTGCCGATGCTTTGACTGAGATTATCACACTAATATCACTGAGTCAATTTGAAACCTATTGGGAAATCACCCCCCACGGCAGTGTTCTACTAGACTTAGCACCATGAACACAAACCAAATAATCAACGTATTTAGTATGGATCCATACATGTCCCAGTACAAGTCCTATTGCATACCATCGGACTTCATTGAAAAAATTCAAAGTGTTAACAATACCCTAATCATTGTTAATAGCAGTCCATCGACTTTGAAGACCGGTCATTGGCTATGCAAATTTCAAACAGCGAAGAATATTGAATTTTTTGATCCTCTTGGCCTATCGTATAAACTCTACACTCCATACATCAGCAACTTCATTGAAAGCAGTGGGAAAACTATTATTCAAAATCAACGAAGAGTACAAGATTTAACGACTAAGACATGTGGTTTTCATGCACTACTGTTTTTCATGTTCAGATGTCGTGGCTATACCTACAAGCAGTTTTTCGACATCTACGTTGACTTACCTCGATTGAACGACTTTCTAGTGGAAAATATACTTACAAGCGTATTTAATATTGATTTTAGTACCCTAAGAATAAAATTTTCTAAAGATGTATGAGAAATCGTTTATTAATAAAAATTTATATACATGATAAAACGACTTTTCTACTCTTTAGATTTCATCCACTACTAGGTATTTGTCTACAACAACTAGTGCAGGTAGATTATCTGAATTCACAGTGTACTGATCCTGATGTAGTGCAATGTCAGGGTCATATTTTCAACGGTAGAGTGTAACTTCACTCTTGTCATATCTCTTTGTATAGTCAATGATACTATTCTCACTCTTTCTATAGAATTCACTTTTTCCAATTTGTTAATTTGAAATAATCTCACAAATAGTGTCCTCAAGCAGCGAATCACATTCCGTCACAGCCAAGTAAAAATCAGTGGGCTTATAATCATTGTAGTCATTGTCTTCACAACGATGACGTAGAAACCAAATTATTTTGTTGTTCCAGCAGTTGAATCGTTGACCCGTTTCCTCCTCCCAGAACAATCTAAAACCACGACGATACCAATCTCTTAGCAATAAACTAAAATCACGCTTAGGATTCTTTCCAATCATACCGGAATATGTATTCTCCCACTGATTACATTTATCATAATGGCAATTGGAGCATAGGTGGCCTCTAGGATGAGAGTCATACACCTCTTCATGACAGGAATTACAACCTTTAATTTGTACAGCATATCCTCTATGCAATTTACACGGGTTGCATAATCTACACTTTTCATCATACTCATCAATCATTGTGCAATTCTCACATGATGACCAGCTACCCAGTGTGTAAATACATAGTGGACATGTATTGAACATTTTTTCATGTGTTAACACTCTCACTGCCACAATGAAACTGAGCTAGCAACAACTACAAAAATTGTCTGAGAGAGAGAGAGAGAGGAGTAAATATCTCCGTTGTCTCTTACTGTTTGACTAATAAACTGGTGTCAGCTTGAAAAAAAACCACTCTTGTTGAAAAAAAAACTTGGAGTTGAAACAAATGTCTGAGGAGAATCCCCCGTTCATACTGTTATCTGTTTTGCAATGTTTAGGAACAGGCGGGGAATCCCCACTCGTTTGGAATGGTACCAACGGGACATAAGCAATTAGCACATAGTTTCATAACGTGTCTAATCACGTGTAAAGGTCCCATAGAATAACAATGGAAGGAACATAGAATATTATGGAAGGGAACATAAACCCTTAAAATAACATGGGAGGGAAGATAAACTCTTAAAATAACATGGGAGCGAACATAGAATAGCATGGAAGGGAACATAAGCCCTTAGAATAACATGGGAGGGAACGTAAGCCCTTAGAATAATATGGGAGGGAACATAAACCCTTAGAATAGCACAGGAAGGAACATAAACCCCCAGAATAGCATAGGAAGGAACATAAACCACCAGAATAGCATTGGAAAGAACATAAACCCCCAGAATAGCATAGGAAGGAACATAAACCCCCATAATAGCATAGGAAGGAACATAAACCCCCAGAATAGCACAGGAAGGAGCATAAACCCTCAGAATAGCACAGGAAGGAACATAAACCCCCAGAATAGCATAGGAAGGAACATAAACCACCGGAATTCCATATGTACATACTACTATCTTCTCCTTGAATACTCAATTTTGTTGCAGTAGAAACAAAGGGGTTGTCTGTCTCCAAACAGGGATCCCGATCTGTCATCTCGGCTTTATCTTTAACAATGATGATCTCTCAGATGCAGAATTCAATTGACTTTGTCTGATGGATGTTTACTGTACGACACTAAATGGCGTTCTATGAAGTAAATTATTTTGGAAAAATTCAGTCTAATTTTTAAAACTAAACAAGACGTATTGATTACCTCTTTTTATTTTCTCCTGCCTCATTTGGTACTCAAGGATTTTAGACATTCCAGATTTTTGAAAATACACCATAGTAGTGTAGGGGTCCCAGTTTGAAACACAGCACCCTAGCAGCAATTTCTGAGTCCTTAGCAACCAGCAGGTGTTATTGATTGATTACGCGCACCTGTATGTTACATAATACTGTAGGGAGTTGCATGTAATTGAGGATAACGTAATCTCGCGTCTTTTGTTAGAGTGCACGGCCCGCCAGTCAATTGGAGAACCCCTCTTTGTAACTGAGGACGGAACAAACTTGGGAGTTACGTAACACTTTAGGAGCTATTCTTTTATTCAATACTTTTCTATTTTCAAGGTGTTTTGTATTTCTTAAAGGTTTTTTTTTTCTTCAAGGTTTTCTTTCTTCAAGATTTTTTTTTCAAGATTTGTTTTTTTAAGATTTTTTTTTGCTTTGAGTTGTTTTCTTTAATTCAAGACATTTTCTTCCAGATATTCTTTTCTTTAAATTTTTTCCCCTCAGTGAACCCTTATAATCTGATGACAACAATGGTTTTTGTACTCTGTAGGAAACGAACGTAAGACCAGAGATTTCGCCAACGGAATGGTGCCTTAACCACCTGTGCCAACAAGTCCTTCCTAACTTTATGTTGCTAGAAATAAATTATCTATGATAAGCTGTTTCTCCTCTCCGAGAGTTTACTGCCCATTTTCTACATCAATAAAGCTATGGATTACGTATTTTTTTTCTCCAGAAATATTTCACATGGAAGAGAGAAAATCAATTTGTGGAAATATTTTTACTGGTTATTATTGTTATACATTTAACACACACACATGGATATTACATCATAGCTATGAAAATGCTCGGATCCATAACCTCTCTTTTGCTTTACCGTGTTACTAAGGCTACGCAAGCAACACAATTAAATCATTACGCAGACATAATAATGAAAAGAGTTTAAACAAAGGTATTGCTGAAGATCAATGAACTCAGATCAAACCCGGACAAGGCAGCTTTACTTTTCTTGGCGATATGGTCCTGGAGTTTTGAGGGGGGGGGGGTCTTTGGCTTGAAACAGTGCATTCTACTTCTACTAGCAAAAATGAGAAAATACAGAAATAAACACAGAAAAACAGAGCATAAAAAAATGGAAGGAACACAGAAAAATGCAAGAATGAAAAAAATAACTTGTCGTCTTTAATTTATATTTACTTATTGTTCAAAAAGTATATAGAATTTGAAATATTTTATTGAATGAGCTTTCTCCTTATTTCTAGTAATTTCGTAAAATTGGCTGCCTGGTGGCACCCTGCGGAAACCGTCATTATCACTTAAACGTTTCTGACATTTGAATATCCTGATAGATATTTTTTATTTGAACAGTGAGAACAAACCATTTAATTACTAGATCTTAATGCCCCCCCCCAAGTGAGTTCCAGCCACCGGGGCTATATGTGGATTGCCCATGACATCCCTTTGATACATATTATCATTCCTAAGGCATTATTAAATATTTTCTTGATAAAAATTATGCTTAAAAATCCATTGGTTCCTGTTTTCGCAGGCCAATCCTTTGTGATACCTCCATGGCAGATCGTGCCACAGTGGCACACCTTGGCTGGCCCGTGGCACCCTCCAGCACAAAATATCATGCATTTTCAATTATTTTCCTATCAAAATAACCCTATATATTAAATTAACCATTGTTTTTATTTTAAAAGTGGGACTCTCCATTTCGTTGTTAGAATGTGATACTCCAAGTCAGTTCAAACCACCAAGAAACATTTTGGCTGGCCCATGGCACCCATATGATACATATTATCATTCCTAAGGCATTTTAAACAATTTTCATACAAAAATAACCCCTTTGCAAAAGTGAAATATATTGACGATTCATTGTGGAACAACAAATCTAAAAGATGAAGACAAAGGCTTTTGTTGTATATACCAGTTTTATTAATAAACAAATTTAAAAACATTATTAAAATGATTTATTCTTAGGGCACTGAAACAAATGTTATACAGGTAGGAAAGGAATATTTTTGACTATAAATTTGCTCCATCGAGGATTGTCTGCATAAATACTGTGAAATTCACTGTAAGTATACGCACAACATCAAAAATACAATACTGGATGAAAACCTCAACTTTTAACCTATAAATATTGAACGCGCTTCCTATTTGATTTGAAAACATTTGTAATCCGATGATAACGAGTAAAAACCTCACAAGGTATTTAGCATTTTCTTGAATAGTCCTGTTCCCCATCCGCTTCAACTATTGGTTGGCATATTTCCACCTGTAAAATTAAAAAGAACTAAAACCCACAGAAACTACCTTCTAGAAACAGGGCAACCCCCTCCTTACATTTTAGATATGGCACTTAAGTTTTAACATCGCTCCTTACCCTTAAAAAAACATTTGATCTATTTTTATATCTTTTCGTTTTCTATTTTATATTTCATTATTGTTAAAAAAAGTATTGAATTTAAAATATTTTCTTGAATGAACCTTCTACCTATTTCCTGTTATTTTGTAAAATATTACTGCACGATGGCACCCTGTGGCACGTATCATCGTCACTTAAGCGTGATATTTTATTGAAATTCCCAGCCAATGACGCTCTGAGGCTGGCTCCTGGAATCCTCCTACATACACTATCATTCCTAAAGCATTTTCAACTCTTTTTTTACAAAAAATAATCGCACAAAGTGTATACACTAAAATCGATTCGTTAAACTTAAAGAAAAATTCCCAATAACATTTATTCTGATGAGTCATGGCAATTCACGCCAGCATGGCAGAATGTGGCTGCCTGGTTGTAGTCTTCAGCACCCGGCACTTGCTGAAAAATTATTAATTATTCTTACGAGATACAAAATACTTTATACAAATCCAAAATACTTCTAACTAAATAAAAATAGTCACTGCAAAATGAAAAAGCAGGTTATAAAACACAGATAGTTAAAACAAAATCCAAAAAAGTACTTTCAAAAAAATAATTCTTACAGAATACAAAAAGTTTTAATAAAATCCAAAATAGTTTTTACAAAACAAAGTATTCTTACAAAATACAAAATACTTTGCACAAATCCAAAATAGTTCTTACAAAACCAAATTATTCTTAAAAAATAAAAGATACTTTACACATATTCAAATAGTTCTAAGAGACTAAAAAATAGTTGCTACAAAAACACAAAATATTTGTTTTAAAACACAAAAAGACTAACAACATCGAATATAGTTCTTACAGAAGACATAGAGTTCAAAGAAAATAAAAATAGTTCTTACAAAACAAAAACATTTCTTACTAAATACAAAAACCTCTAATAAAATCCAAAATAGTTGGTACAAAACAAAAATTATTCTTATAAAATACAAAAATACTTTGCACAAATCTAAAATAGTTCAAACAAATGATAAGCAGTTGGTGCAAAATCCAAAGTACTTGCTTCAAAACACAAAAATTATAACAGCATTCCAAATACCTCTTATAGAATACAAAAAGTTCAAATATATTCCAAGTAATTTCTACAAATCAGAAATAATTCTTACAAAATACAAAAAGTTCCAACGAAATCCAAAATAGTTCTTACAAAACAAAAGTTATTCTTACAAAAAAAAAACTTAACATAAATCCAAAATAGTTCTAACAGAATAAAACATAGTTGCTGCAAAATATGAAATACTTGTTAAAAAACACAAAAATTCTAACAACATCGAAAATAGATCCGATAGAATAAAAAAGTTCAAACCAAATACAAAACAGATCTTACGAAACAAAAATTATTCGTACAAAATACAAAAATACTTTGCACAAGTCAAAAATAGTTCTAAGAGAATAAAAAATAGTTGCTGAAAAATACGAAATACTTAATATAAGACAAAAAGAATTCTAAAAACATCAAAAACAGTTCTTACATAATATATAAAGTTCAAACAAAATCCAAAATAGTTATTACAAAACAAAATAATTCTTACAAAATACAAAAAGTTTGAAACAAATCTAAATAGTTCTTACAAAACAAAAATTATTCTTACAGACTGGAAAATGTTCTAACAAAATCCAAGATAGTTCCTACAAAACTAAAAATATTCTTTCAAGATACAAAAATACTCTGCACAAATGTAAAATAGTTCTAAAAGAATAAAAATAAGCAGTGTAAAGCACAAAATACTTGCTACAAAACACAAAAATTCTAACAACACCCCAAACGCTTCTTATAGAACATAAAAAGTTCAAACATAATCCAAAATAATTCTTACAAAACAGAAATAATTCTTACAAAATACAAACAATTATAACAAAATCCAAAATAGTTCTTACAAAATAAAAATAAAATACTTACACAAATCCGAAATACTTCTAACAGAATATAAAATAGTTACTGCAAATACAAAAAACTTTTACAAAACCAACACCGGGTACCTGCAGCCAACCAGCCATACCCTGGGTATCTGGAGTCTATCTACAGCTGCCCCAGGTATTTCAAGCCAGCCTACAGCTGTCCCGGATACTTATAGCCAACCTACAGCTACCCCGGGTACCTGCAGTCAACCTACCACAGCTGGCGTACCTGCCGCCAACCTAATTTTTTACCTTGGTTAATTTATTTCAACTGATTTTTAGCTAAGTTCATTAGGGTTCAGCAGACGGCCACTCAGGTACGAACTTTTTTCGTTAGATCTGTTTCTGTTTTGTAAGAATAATTTTTGTGTTTTAAGAACTACTTTGGATTTTGTTTGAACTTTTTCTGTTCTGTAAGAAGAATTTGGGATATTGTTAGAAATTTTGTATTTTTTAACAATTGTTTTGTATTTTGCATAAATAGTTTCTTATTCTGTTAGAAGTATTTTGGATTTGTGTAAATTGTTTTTGTTTTGTAAGAATAATTTTCTATTGTAAGAACTATTTGAATTCGTTTATATCTTTTTGTATTTTGTAAGAATTATTTTTTTTGTAAAAACTATTTTGGATTTGTTTGGAACTTTTTGTATCTTCTAAGAATCGTTTCTGTTTTGTAGGAATTATTTGGCATATATTTGAACTTTGTGTATTCTATAAGAGCTATTTGGGATATTGTTAGAGTTTTTGTGGTTTGAAGCAAGTATTCTAGATTTTGCACCAACGATTTTTCATTCTGTTAGAACTATTTTAGATATGTGAAAAGTATTTTCGTATTTCGTAAGAATGATTTTTGTGGTTTAGCAACAATTTTGTATTTTATTAGAAGTTTTTGTATTGTGGAAGAAATGTGTTTGTTTTGTAAGAACTGTTTTGGATTATCTTTGAACGTTATGTTTTATGCAGGAACTTTGTTCGATGCTGATAGCATTTCTTGTGTTTTGAAACAAGTATTTTGTATTTTCGCAGCAACTATATTTTATTCTATCAGAACTATTTGGAATAGCTTAAAGTATTTTTACTTTTTCAGAATAATTTTGTTTTGTAAGAAATATTTCGGATTTGTGTAAAGTTTGTATGTATTTTGTAAGAATAATTTAGTTTTTTAAGAACTAATCAGGATTTCATTGGAACATTTTGTATTTTGTAAGAATTATTTTTTTTCTAAGAACTATTTTGGTTTTGTTTGAACTTCTTTGTTTTCTGTAAGAAGTATTTTGAAAGTTTTTAGATTTTTTTTGTTTCGTATCAAGTATTATATTTTGCAGCAATTATTTTTTATTCTGTTTGAACTATTTTGTATTTGTGTATAAAATATTTTTTTATTTTATTAGTATGATTTTATTTGGAAAAAATGTTTTGGATTTGTATAAAGTATGCTTGTATTTTGTAAGAATAATTTTGTTTTGTAAGAGCCATTTTGGATTTTTATTTGAACTTTTTGTTTTTTGTACGGATTGTTTTTGTTTTGTAAGAACTATTTTGGATTTGTGTAAAGTACTTCTTTGTATTGTGTATGAATACTTTTAGTTTTGTAAGAAATATTTGGGTTTTGTAACAACTTTTGTTATTTTGTAAGAATTATTTCTGTTTTTAGAAGCACTTTTTTGGATTTTGTTTGAACTTTTTGTGTTTTGTAACAAGTATTTGTGTTTTGCAGCAATTATTTTTTACTCTGTTTGAACTCTTTCGGATTTGTGTCTAAAGTATTTTAATTTTGTAAGAATAATTTTTGTTCTGTAAAAACTATTTTGGATTTTTTTGAACTTTTTGTATTTTGTAAGAAGTATTCCTGTTTCATAAGAACTATTTTGGATTTTGTTTGAACTTTTTGTGTTTTGTAACAAGTATTTGTATTTTGCAGCAACTATTTTTATTCTGTTAAAAATATTTGCAATTTGTCTAAAATATTTTGTATTTTGTAAGAATAAGTTTTGTTTTGTACCAATGGACAGGTGTCATAGGGTGCCACTGGGCAGCAAAATTGTGCCACGCTCGAGTGAATTGCTACAAGTCATTATAATAATTGCTATTGCGACTTTTCCTTTAAGTTTAAAGGATGTATTTTAGTGTATACGGTTTGTATGTTTATTTCTTGTAACAAAATGTTGTAGGATGCATTAGGAATTATAATGTTTACCGAAGGGTGCTGGGCTTCTGCCACAGTGTGCCACAGGCCGAGAATTGCCATAAAGTATCACGGTCAAAAAATGAAAAGGTATGTCCCGACTGTTCAAATAAAATTATATATCGGCATATTCAAACACTAAAAAACAGTTAATTGAAGATGAGGGGTGCCAAAGGAGGCCGAAGTGCAGAAAATGTCAACAAAATCACTGGAAAAAAGGAAAAGGATCATTCAAGAAAATGTTTTAAATTCAATACCCTTTTGAACAATAAGGAAACATAAATTTAAAGACGAAAAGATATTGAAAAGATCAAATGTTGTGCTAAAAGTTAGGACTGATATTAAAACCTAAGTGTCATATCTAAACTGTAAAAAGAGGGTTGCCCTGTTTTTAGAAGGTAATTTCTGTATGTTTTAAATGGTTTTAATTTTACAGGGGGAAATATACAAAACTACTGGTTAAAGGGGATTAAGAAAAGGCTTTTTCAAGAAAACGTTAAATACATTGTGGGTTTCTAGGCAGTCTCGTCTGATTACAAAGGTTTTCGAATCAAACTGGGAGCGAGTGCAAAGTTTATTGATTAAAAGGTGAGGTTTTCATGCAGTATTATAGTTTTGATATCATGGGCATACTTACAGCGAATTTCTCAGCATTTATATAGACAATCCCCAATTGAACGACTTTAGAGTGGATAATATCCCTTTCCTACCGGTATAATATTGATGTCAGTGCCCTAAGAATAAAGTGTTGTAATAATGTTTGTAAACTTGCTTGTTAATGAAACTTGTATATCCAATAAAAGCCTTCGTCTTCATCTTTTAGATTTCTTGTTTTGCGATGAATCTTCAATTTATTTCAGTCTGGCAATTGGGTTATTTTTGTAAGGAAATTGTTGAAAATGTATTAGGAATGATAGTATGTATCACAGGAATGCCATAGGTTAGCCATAGTGTGTCACGGTGCTGTGAATGCCTTGGAGTATCACATTCTAACAACAAAATGGAAAGTCCCACTGTTCAAACAAAAACATTGGTCAATTTAGTTTATAGGGTTATTTTCGAAGGCAGAAAATTGAAAAGGCCTTAGGAGTAATAGTGTGTGCCAGAGGGTGCCAGGGGCCAGCCATTTTGTGCCATTGTGGCGTGATCTGTCTTGGGGGCATCACGAATGTTTGGCATGCGTAAACACGAACCATTGGATTTAAAGCATAATTTTTTATCAAGAAAATATCTGAAAAACGCCCTAGGAATGGTAATATGTGTTGCAAGGATGTCCTGGGCCAGCCATGTATTGTCACGGTTGCGTGAACTGGCATAGGGGGCATTACGATCGCCTAGTGAAATGAGATGTTCCCACTGTTCAATTAGAAATATATATATATTGGGATATTCAAACATCAGAAAACGCTTAAGTGATTATGACGGGTGCCGCAGGGTGCCAACACGCAGCAAGTTTTGCAAATCCCTGGAAATAAAGAGTAGGCTCATTAAAATTTGTTTTTATATTGTACATCCTTTTTAAACAATAATGAAATATAAAATTAAAGACGAAACAATATTGAAATAGATCAAATGTTTTGCTAAAAGTAAAGGGCGATGTTAAAATTTGAGAAACATTTCTAAAATTCAACGAGGGGTTTGTTCTTTCTTAGGAGATAATTTCAGTAAGTTTTATACTGAATTATACTGAATTGATGATTTCAGCACTTATGTAAACAATCCTCGATTGAACGATCTTCTAGTTAAAAATACCCTCTCCTACTAGTATAATATTTATTTCAGTTCCCTAAGAATAAAGTGCTTCACTAATGTTTGTAAATTCGTTTATTTATAAAACTTGTATGTAAAATAAGAAGTCTTCATCTCTTAGATTTCTTGTTCCAGGATGAATCTTCAATATATAATACTATTGTTTCTTTTTTATCTGTCATTCCTGCATTTTTTCCGTGTTTCTTCCGTTTTTCATATTCTGTTTTTCTGGGTTTATTTCTGTTTTTCCTTATTTTTACTAGTATAAGTATAACTTGCTGTCTGAAGCTGAAGTACCCAACCCCCCCCCCCCTCTCCATAGAAATGCCAGGACCATATTGCTAAGAAGCGTAAAATTGCCTTGTTTGGGTTTGTTCAGAGTTCGTTGATCCTCAGCAATTCCTTTATTAAAACTCTTTTCGCCATTCTGTCTGCGTAATAATTTACTTGTATTGTTTGCGCAGTCTTGGTAATACGGGAAAGCGAAAGTGAGGTTATCGATCCGAGCGTTTACATAACTATAATGCAACATCCATGCTTGTGAGTTAAATGTATAACAATAATAACTTTTAAACCCAATCTCCACTAATTGATTGTCTTTCTTCCAAGCGAATTTTATATTAATATAAAATTTTATATATTATAGATAGGAAATACGCAAACCATCGCTTTATTGGTCTAAAAACTGTGGAGTGGATTCTCCGATCGGGGAAACTGCTTATCACGTAGAATATATTTCTAGGAACATAATATTAGGAAGGATTTGTTGGCACAGGTGGTTAAGGTACTATTCTGTTAGGGAAATCTCTGGTCCTACGTTCGACTCCAATAGCGGACAAAAACCTTTGTTGTCATCGGATTAAAAAAGGTTTCTTGAGGAAAAAGCCTTGTAGAAAGAAGGTCTCAAAGAATATGTCTTGAAGAAGAAAATATTTCGAAACAAAAAAAAATCATGAAAAAAAAATAAATCTCAAAGAAAAAAAACAAAGAAAAAAAACACCCTGAAAGAGAAAAAAATAAAAGAAAAAAAACGCCTTGAAAGAAAAAATAATCTCGAAGAAAAAAAACATATCCTGAAGTATTACGTTACATCGACGTGTGTTCCGTCCTCAGTTACTACCGGGGGTTCCCCACCTAACTGGCGGGCCCTGAGATCTAACAAGTCACGCAAGATCACGTTATCCTCAGCTACGAGCATCTTCCTATAGTATTACGAAACATACAGGTTAACTATAGTATTACGTAACATACAGGTGCGCAAATAAATTAATAGTACCTGCTGGCTGCTAGGGACTCAGAGCTCGTTACTAGGGGGCTGTGCTTAAAACTGAAACCCCTGCACTACACACCATATCCTTTTTCCCACTCCCAAAACAGTCTGCAATAAACTTGTAATATCAACATTTTATCTTTATTTTCATTTTTTTCTGCCTCTTAGATGCGTGCAACATCATATTGTCAAAAATAAACTGGGTCTTGAGAAAGTCAAAACAGACCTATTTTTCAGTTTTTCCTCTCCTATGTAGATGTAAAACGCACAAATATCCCGTCTTTAAATTCTATAGCCTATCTGTATCAGCACGCCCTTTTCATAGATACAAAAATACTGTAATTTTTTTTAGAATCGAAAATTAATTAATTATAAAGGAAAGCTTATGTATATTTTTTTAACAATAAAATAGGGTTTTTTAGACATAATTTATTGTTTACCTTTGTGCTCACAAAGGTTTTGCTTCATTTATAAATATTATTTTAAAGTATAAAAAGATTCAGATGAGACTTCTGACGAATTTAAATTCTGAGAACCATGCTAGGTTTATCCACCTCTAACCTTGGGAAAATCGACAGCGAAGCGGCAAAAATAGTGACAGATCTGTATCAGTTTATTCTTGCATGCTACAGATCTAACTTTTACATTAGCCTGATTTTGGGACTAAATGTGAATAGGGAATTAATCGGACTTTCAGACCCCCCTCGCCTTGCTTCACTTTCCAGGCAACAGCCTGTAGGATAATCTCCAAAATTCTCATGAAGGTCCTTAGAGGATTTACAACATTTTAAAAAGGGGTGGGATAAAAGAAGAATCCTGTTAGAATCCCCTCACCTTATATAAAAATCTCTAAAAATTATATTAAAATAGCAAAATGACAGTTGTCTCAAAAACAATTTTGGGACAAGAAACTGATTAATTTTAAAATATCAAACTTTGTTGTGAATAGTTTCCAAAGCTGTTTTTGATAAACATGATATAAGAAAAAGAACTTTGAACAAATAAACGAGGGCAAACTCGGGAGTACTCTTATCAGCACTCATTTGGGTCAACCCCGGGGTAGCGGCCTTCTAGTTTTGGCACTTTTTAAAAACTAACGAACGCAAGAGATGGTACGACAGTATTGTTTTGTGTCTTGTATGACGAGAGTAGACATTAATAATTTCTAGAGAAATAAGTGTTTAATTCTTGTGACTTAACGTTTTTTACTCTTGAGGGGGGGACGCATGCTGGAAGTAAGACATTAATATTTATTTCCTCTTATGTTCTTTCATATATATTATTGACTGTTTTCCTTACATAACAGTTTTAAAAAATAATGATCACATGGAGACATTAGATGCCCATATATAAATAGCTTTTTAGATTATTCTGTTCGCCGAATTTAGAAAATGGTAACTCCGACTCCTTATTTTTAGGTATTATTAAAAAATACTTTTTCCAAAAAACGATTTTTTCAAAGAAAAGTAAAGAGCTCCATCAAACCAAAAATGAGCAAAAATTAAGTCAAATAGTTTTACAAGCGTAAAACTACCATACAGCGTAATTTCGTCAAAATCCTGGGGGTGGGGGAATTTGGAGCCAATTTTCCCCAATCAAGTAAAAATGATAGTGAAAACTGAAAAATGAGCCATGTATTACCGTAAAGAAAAAGATACACGAAATAAAACTGACCTGTTTCAGAAACTGCTGTTTCTTGCAAGATTTTTTGCAGAAAATATATTTCAACTGGGGGGGGAGGTCAAACTGAGGTCTGGAGTGAAGATAAACTTGGGTCTGGAGGGGGAAGCTGTCCCCCCTGTTCCATAGTAAATTATGCTCTTGCACGTATAGTGTGGTTAAATTTTCTTTTCGATTTGTCGAATTTCTTCATAGCTGTAGTTTCTACCCCGTCTAATAGTTCAACTCAACTTTTAGTCAAAGAAAATCACCTAAAATTTGTTTCTAAATTCTTTTACGTTCGAGAACCCTTCGGGAAAGATAAGGCCCATTTACCTGAGGAGCACTACCACCCGTGGTAGGGCACATCTAGGATTTTTGTTTGGGGTCTGGGTTACAATAAAAAGAAACCTTAAAAGACACATCAAAAATTTGTTTACATGCATGTTTGTTACGTTTTTAAGAGTCGAACAAATATTTTGTGGAAGAGTGGGGGTCAAACCTCATAGATTCCCCCGCCCTAGATACGACCTTGACCATCTGAGTCCTTACATCAGTGATGGAAGTAACTCCTAAACTCATTGATGAAGATCTGTGCTGGTTTTATTTGCATCAGCTGTGGCAGTTCTGTGACATGTGATCTATGTGGCATATGGCATGTGTCTATATAACCATGTGACCATGCGACATGTGACATCTATGCATGCTGTCAGTATGCATAGAACTTGTTATATTTTTAGCTTTCTGATTCAAATCCGACGTATAAATAAGGAACAGAAGAGTACTAACCGTGGCCCTTTGAGTCTTTATGATAAATCACTTTTTAAACAGCTGAAAAAAGGCCTGAGGAAAATTAATTTTTTCAGTTAACAAGTACAAGGTAATCTGCAATATAGTTATAAGCACTTTCAAAAATAAACAGCAAGGCTAGAGCGATCTCAATTTTGTCAGGTGTAATGTTCCAATATCAAGAGTACGTCTGCTGTCAAATATATTTTTTGAGCACTTGTTAAGAATCCAGAAACAAGTGAGAAGTGAATTTTTGTTAATGCTAATGAAACAAAACAAAGTAGGATGAAAATATGATAGTTTAGAAACAAATTTGGGCTATATATTTGCACATTGGGGGGGGGGAGAAGCAAAGCATATATTAAACACTCAACCTAACTTAACCTAGGTGCCTTTTTTTGCCCCTTTAACCCCAAAAAACTAAAGTTGTAGTGAGCAACACTTCACAAGCAGCGGAAACATGTTTTTCATTTAGCATATTGGTCTTTCTCGATGCAGTCTTTCTCACGTGTTTCTGGATTCTTAAAAAGTACCATTTTTGTTTAAAACGATTTTCTTAAGGCAAGAAAGAGGAGTTTATCCCCAGCAGCCATTCTCCCCTACAATATACAGATCTTTCAAAAACTTCACCCAAACACACATGCATGAAATAGGTCTTTATGCATAGGTCCTTGCGGTTGGTGCTAAGCTCAGATTTAGGTTAAATTACGGTCATATTCTATTAGCAGAAGGCTGGTTTTTCTGCCAAGCGAAATTAAAATATACATAAGGTTGTTTCTAAATTTGGGCGATTCTTTAATCGATGAATGATGCATCGAGTAATGAGCAGGAGCAGATTTATCGCTAATAGATAGTATTGCTTCTTCCATTTCATCCATTTGAGGAGGAAGAGAGGAGGCTGAGAAGGTCCTTAGGTCCTTTAATTGTTTTTCTTGCTTCACTTTTTCTTAACTTGACCAACCTTTCATCTTTCGGCTCTATTAGTGTTTTTTTACTGCCTTTCTTTTCAGCTTTATAGCTTTTTTCCATTAGTAATTCTATCAATTCAACGGCACTTGCATCCTTTTCTGTAAAATTTGTGTAACTTTATTTGGCTTGTCACATGTTTTGATCTGTGATAATCAGTCAAGTCTAAGTAATGTCTGAATCAATCAGAGCTGGTTTTTCCATACATGTAAAGCACTGGTATTTCAGATTTAATATTTTAATAATTTAACCTACTTTAGAATATTCTAAGCCTGTGAGTCAGTGATTATAAGCCTGTGATTCAATGGTCTATGAGTAGGGAGGACCAAACAAATTGTCAACTTCCTATTTCAAAATCATTTATCGAGCCGAGATTATTTCTTGAACAGTAATAAGTATATATATTTCCCACTGCTAAAGTAAGGGTATTATATGTTCTGCTTAAAAGACAGTCAATGGATATTCTAAATGTACTGTAAATCCTATGTTCTTAAAGAGGACCATGAGCATTAAAATCCCAATCACAAAAAGTAAAAATAAAGATCATCCACAACCAATACTGGCGCATAAGGCACCAAACCGATGTTTCAGTTACTTGTCCTTTCTAGGGACAAGTAGCTACCTTGTCGTCCAAAGCTTGTTGTGTCGCCGCAGCCAATTCCTTTCATATCTTAAGACCTTACCTTAGACCTTAGATATGCCTGTGCCTCCAGAGGCACTCAGGACATCAAGAAGGAGCCGCCAATCTTCCCGCAGGTTTGCTGCTGCAAGTGTGTCCTCCCACTGAGGTTGGATTGATGTGTGCAGGTTACGGAGATCTGTCTGGTACGTTCGACGCAGGGTGTCACTGGGTCTGCCCCTTGTGGCGTGGACCCGATGGCTGCCAATGGAGCGCTGCATTTGGTAGTCGGAGATTGTCCATACGTAGTACGTGGCCAAGGTATCTCCATTGGCGGACTCTTTTGATATAATTCACAAGATGCTCGCCAGTCTTTTCACGGATGGATTGGTTTGTTATTTTCTGCTGCCGACGGATGTTGAGAATTCTTCTGAGACATGTGTTTTTGAAAGCAAGTATTCTTCTCTCTTGTTCCTGGTTCCGGTGCCAGGTGTCGGCTGCGTAAAGCAGCACCGGCATAACATTGGTATTGAAGAGTCGTAGCTTTAGCCGTATAGAGATGCTGTGGGACCACCATACCTTCCGTAATATATTGAAGGCCCCATTGGCTTGGCCGATTCTTGTGAGCACTTCTTTTGTGGTCGATCTGGTGCTTTTTATTATACTTCCCAAGTATTTCAAATGAATGACTTGCTCTTTGTGTTGGTCTCCGCAAGTGATGCTCAGGGGTGAATCTGCGGTAGCCGTGCATTTTGTTTCCTCATTATTTATTTTCAGGCCGACCTGGCCACCCCTCTCCCTCACTTTGTAAAGGAGTTCTTGGAGTCTTCGCTTGCATGATTCTAGGACGGTGATGTCGTCAGCAAAGTCTACATCACTGAGGCGTGTTTCTGGATAGCGTCTGTGCTTGTACTTCGCAGTATGTAATCAATGACGATTACGAAAAGTATCGGTGACAAGACGCAACCTTGCTTAGCTCCTGACAGAATGCGGAAGAAACGAGTTTGGCCATCTGGTGTCTTTGCACAGCACTCACTGTCTTCATAAAACGTAACGATCAGCGAAACTATCTTTTCAGGGATTCCGTAATGCAGTAGGATCTTCCACAGACTTTGGCATTCTACTGAGTCAAATGCCTTTTCAAAATCGATGAATATCATATAGATTTTGGAGCGCCATTCTCTGCTCTCTTCCATAAATAGCCGTAGAGTAAATATCAGCTCTGCACATGAACGGTTCGGTCTGAATCCATGTTGCTCGTCGCGAAGGTGTCTGTCGGGCTGTGACCTGATTCTCTGCAGTAAAATGTGCGTCAGCAATATGCTAGGTGTGGAAAGCATGCAGATTGCTCGCCAGTTGCCTGGGAAGGACGCATCACCTTTCTTAAGGATCCTCAGAAGGGTGCTGCGCTTCCAATCTGAAGGTATTTTGGCGGTCGTCCAGATTACTGCGAACAGCGCTGTCCAGAACTTGATGCAGGTCATAACAGTCGCTTTGATCATTTCCACGGATATCCTGTCCCCGCCAGGCGCCTTCCCATTTTTCAGCTTCTTTGCTGCTGCTATAATTCAGTGGATGACGGCGGATCCGTGCTGATATCTAAGGAAAACAGTGTTGGTGCTGAGATCTCTGGGGGATCGTCTGGGGGAGGTCTATTCAACAGCTTCTCAAAGTGACTGGCCCAAACTTCGTTTACATCAGACTGCTTTGTTATCAGGATGCCCGAGGGGGTCTGTTACTGGTCCATGTTGAATAGAGGATTTCTTTCCAATAATCTCATTAGTGTTTTTATAGACGGCTCTTGAATCACCTCTCTTCGCTGCCTCTTCTGCCTGCGCTGCTTTTTGCTCCAGCAGAATTCTCTTGTCTTTTCTGGCACTCTTCTTTACCTTTTTATCCGCGGCTCTGTATTTATCGTTTCTGAGGTTCTGTTGGTCGGGGGTTTGTCTTTGGATAAGTGATTTTACTTTTTTCCTTGTCTCTATGAGTTCCCACGTTTGGTCAGATAGCCACTGGTATTTTGGGCTCTTGCGGTACCCAATGGTGGCTTTCACGGCATCATGAAAGCACAAATTTATGCTTTCCCAGTATTGATTGCTATCAGCATCATCTAGTGAAGACAAGGCTTCAAATCTATTCCGCATCTCTAGTTTAAAGGCTTGGTTGAATTCTTTCAACCTCAGCTTCTCCGAGTCAAAGACTGGGTTTAAGGGAGCCTTTTTTGCGTTTCTACTTCTTTGAATTTGAGGTGGATTTTTGCTGCGATCAGATTATGATCTGAGCCAACGTCAGCTCCCCTATATCCCCTTATATCAAGTAGGCTTGATCTCCACTTCCTGCTCCAAAGATAATGGTCAATCTGATTTCGGGTGTGGCCATCAGGAGATATCCAAGAATATTTATGTACATCCCGATGAGAAAATAGGGTGCCTCCGATTACTAGGTCGTTAAGGAGCGCAAAGTCAATAAGTAGTTCTCCGTTTTCGTTTCGCTGGCCCAGGCCATGCTCGCCGAGAATCTCTAGGGAAAACGATCTGTCGTCCCCTACTTTTGCGCTAAAGTCTCTTAGAAAACATGATATGTCATGCCGTGGTATGTAGTTTGCTACGGATTTGAGAGCTCTATAAAATTCGCCTTTTGATTCGTCGGTGGCGTCAATGGTGGGTGTGTAGCATACTATTACTGACAATTTCGCATGCGCGCCGATGAATCGGGGTTTCAGGGTTCTAGGTGACACCGGTGTCCACTGTAGTAGAGCTTGGGAAGCCTGTTATGTCATCATTAGAGCTACTCCGTATTCACGCTTTTGCTGCGATCCACTGTGTATAATGGTCACATCTCCATCCAGTTTGTTTGATCCAGATCCTAGCCATCGAACTTCCGACAGAGTCAGAAGGTCTAGGTGGTAATCTTCCAGTGCTCTTAGCACTTGTTCAGTCTTGGTGTCTTGAGACATTGTGCGGACGTTCCAGAAACCAAAATTGGAGGTGTTGTTTTGCATTCATAAATCTTGTCTGTGGGCATGCAGACGTCGTCATCAAAAGGGGGTTCGAAAATCCGAGGCTCAAACTTGATGTTTCGGTTGCACTTAAGGTTTCCCCCGGGAGCAGGCCCTTGAGGTTCCCGGTGTGGGTCGCAAGGCCACAGCCCATGCCTCTCTCTTTATCCTGGCTTGGGACAGGCTGCATACCCAGGCGAGGTTTATCATAAGACTCAACATAATTATCTTTGTAATTATTATTACTCTTCATGTTGTAATATGAGTACATTCTTATACAATCATCTTTTTCCAAATGAAAATTTACTCCAACCGTGTTATTATTATCTTTTAACCCTATAATATCCAATGCATTGTGAACAATGTCTTTCTTTGCTAGAATGGCTACGCCTCTACTTCGTATTTCTGAGCTTCTGTTTTTTTTTCCGTAGGTTTTATATCCGGTAAAAGAAATATTTTTAATTTGTTCGATCTAGTTTCTTGCACACAAGTTAAATCAATAGACTTAATTTCAAAAAGTTAGCAAGAATTTGGATTTCCTTTGAATTGAATTCGAATTTAACGAATTCATGTTCCCCCGAGCTTTCATAGTATGTTACTCTGATTCTTGATGTTTGGCATTCTGATTATTTAATACTGAAGTTGTCAGTATCCTAGTCATCCTGGGAGGGTGTTTTTTGCAGCTGTTTGTGGCTGACTTTGACTCCGTCGCAAGGAATTGCTTGAGAACAAGAGCGTTTAAAATTTCAGGGGTCACAAATTTTGACCACAGGAAATTGGAATGTTCTGAAGGTGCGGAGAATATTACTGGCAAAAACAAGAAAAAATAACTTTTGTTTTCATCTGAGATGTTAGGCGTGTGATAAAATTGCCTCACCCTGATAAATTACTCTATATTCTGCCCATCACACTTATGAGAATACACAGAAAAATATAATAATCCACTTATAAAAAAATAAATATTTGAAACAGTCATTTCCATCTGTTACACAGAAGCAAAAATATTGTGTCATCATTGTTCAATGGCTAATATTTGGAAAACCGGACTCTTCAAAGCACTAGTTTACAAGTTAATGTAAAACGAAAATACTATTATAAACAAATTATAATTATTAATTTATTAAATTGCAGCTATTCCGGTAATTATTTTTGTAATTTTTTATGACTTTCTTTCGATAATCATGAAAATTCTCTTTTGCAAGGGATGTCAGTTCCAAAAATTTTTGCTGATAAACAGGACAAGGTATTGGGTCATTCGTGTATCTTTCTTCTGATATGGTTTGAGGTGTTGTATCTGGTGATGTTTGATTCTGGCTGCTGAACTGATATTTACAGGTTTTATGTGGAATTTAGGCCAATTGACTCGATGATGGGAATGGGATAATCTGTCTGATTTTCTTCCTGTTTGATTTTCTATTCGAGGTTATCATAGGCAGCGCAATCGCGCTGCCTAAGTAAAGAATAATGTTGGCACAATGTATTAATTTTTTTTTTTTGGTTTTAGACCAGGGCACTTTGTATCGAAGGAGTTGTCGTAGAAACTTCGAAAAGATCTCATTCGATTGGAAATGGGAGTGGCTAGTGCCCTTTTTAATAGTCGAAAGTGATTGGAAGGCACCTAACACCCCTTCCACGCCCACCATTTTCCCAAACACATCCAGTAAAAATTTTTATGTAGCCATTTTGTTCAGCGTAGTTGATTTCCAGATAGAAATTACGTTTTTGAGAAGGACACTCCCCCACAGCCCTTAGGGCAAGGATTGTAAGTTAAGCCCTGGGGGTACATAAGATTTGTCTTGAAAGCGTTGTCATAGAAACTTCAAAAAACGCTCTTTCGATTGGAAATTGAAAGGGTTGGTGCCCTTTTTAATAGTCGAAAGTGATTGGAGAGCAACTAACTCCCCTCTCACGCCCACCATTTCCCCAAACACATCCAATCAGAATTTTGAGATAGCTATTTTTTCAACGTAGTTCAAAGTTCTGAAAATTAGGTCTTTGTTAATAACCCCCCCCCCAAAACCCTCAGGGCAAGGGTTATAAATTATGTCCTGGGGGCACATAAAGTTTTCATAGAAAGCGTTGTCGTAGAAACTTCAAAACGGGCTCAATCGATTGGAAATTGAAATGGCTAGTGCCCTTTTTAATAGTCGAAAGTGATTGGAAGGCAACTAACACCCCTTCTACGCCCACCATTTATCCAAACACATCCAATTAAAATTTTGAGATAGCCATTTTGTTCAACGTAGTTGAAAGTTCTGGAAATCAGGTCTTTGAGAATGATAACCCCCTCAGAGC
Organism: Artemia sp. Qi Xiang Cuo; assembly: GCF_049724085.1. Classification (NCBI taxonomy): domain Eukaryota; kingdom Metazoa; phylum Arthropoda; class Branchiopoda; order Anostraca; family Artemiidae; genus Artemia; species Artemia sp. Qi Xiang Cuo. Next base: position 50,913,854 of record NC_142803.1, read on the forward strand.
CCTCAGGGCAAGGGTTATAATTTATACCCTGGGGGTATATAAGGTTTTATTGAAAGTTTTGTCGTAGAAACTTGAAAAAGGGTGTATTCGATTGGAAATTCTAAGGTCTAGTGTCCTTTTTAATAGTCGAAAGGGATTGGAGGGCAACTAGGCAGCCCCTCACGCCCACCTTTTCTCCAAACACATAGAAATCAAAATTTTTAGATAGCATTTTGTTCAACGTAGTTGAAAGTTTTAGTAATTAGGTGTTTATGGATGACACCCTCCCCCAAACCCTTAGGGCAAGGGTTGTAAGTTATGCCCTGGGGGCAGATAAGGTTTTTATAGAAAGCGTTGTCGTAGAAACTTCAAAAAGGGTTCATTCCATTGGAAATTAAAATGGCTAGTGGCCTTTCTAACAGTCGAAAGTAATTTGAAGGCAACTAACCCCCCTCTCACGCCCACCATTTTCTCAAACATATAAAATCAAAATTTTGAGTTAGCCATTTTTTCAACGTAGTTGAAAGCTCTGGAAATTATGTCTTTGAGGATGACAAACACCCACAGTCCTCAGGGCAAGGGTTGTAAGTTATTCACAGGGGGCATATGAGGTTCTTATAGAAAGTGTTGCCGGAAAAGTTCAAAAAGAGCTCATTTGATTGAAAATTGAAAGGGCCAGTGCCCTTTTTAATATTTGAAAGTAATTGGAGGGCCCCCCCTCTCACACCCACCATTTTCCCAAACACATCCAATTAAAATTTGGAGATAGCAGGTTTGTTCAACGCAGTTGAAAAATCTGAAAATTAGGTCTTTTAGGATGACAACCCCTTCAGAGCCTTCAGGGCAAGGGTTGTAATTTATACCCTGGGGGCATGTAAGGTTTTTTATAGAAATTGTTGTCTTAGGAACTTCAAAATGGGCTAATTTGATTGGAAATTCAAAGGGCTTGTGCCCTTTTTAATAGTCGAAAGGGAATTGAGAGCAAATAAACCCCCTCTCACGCCCACCATTTTCCCAAACACATTCAATTAAATTTTTGAGATAGGAATTTTGTTCAACTAGTTGAAAATTCTGGAAATTATGATTTATAGGATGACAAACCCCCTAAGCCCCTCAGGGCAAGGGTTGTAACTTATGCCCTGGGGACATAGAAGGTTTTTAAAGAGAGCGTTTTCGCAGAGACTTCGAAAATGGCTGATTCGATTGGAAATTGAAAGTGCTAGTGCCCTTTTTTATAGTCGAAAGTGGTTGGAGGGCAACTAGCCCCCCTCTCAAGCTCACCATTTCCCAAACACATCCAATCAAAATCTTGAGATAGCGATTTTGTTCAACTTAGATGAAGGTTACGGAAATTAGGTCTTTGAGGATAACACTCCCCCCAGAGCCCTCAAGGCCATGGTTGTAAGTTATGCCCTAGGGGCATATGAGGTTTTTTATAAAAAAAAATGTTGTCGTAAAAACCTCAAAAAAGGCTCATTCAATTGGAAAATAAAAGGGCTAGTGCCCTTTTTAATAGGCTAGACGAAACTGATATGAGGGCAATTAACCTCCCGCTCACGCCCACCATTTCCCCAAACATATCAAATCAAAATTTTGAGATAGCCGTTTTTTCAGCGTAGTTGAAAGTTCTGGATATTAAGTCTTTGAGGATGATCAACCCCCCCCCCGCCACACACCCCTCAAGTCAAGGGTTGTAAGTTATGCTCTGTGGGTATATAAGGTTTTTATAAAGCGTTGTATTAGAAATTTCGAAAACTTAGAAGGGACTAGAGCTCTTTTTAATAGTCAAAAGTAATTGGAGGAAAACTAACACACCTCCCACGCCCACCATTTGCCCAAGAACATCCAATAAAAATTTTGATATAGCCATTTTGTTCAACGTAGTTTAAAAGTGCGGGAATAATGTCTTTGAGGATGGCACTCCCCCCACTGCTCTCAGTGCAAGGGTTGTAAGTTTTGCCCTGGGGGCAAATAAGGTTTTTATTGAAAGCTTTGTTTTAGAAACTAGAAAAATGGCACATTCCATTGTAAATTCAAAGGGCTAGTGCCCCTTTTAATAGTCGAAAGTGATTGGAGGGCATCTAGCCCCCTCCCACACCCATCTTTTCCCCAAACACATCCAATCAAAATTTTGAGATAGCCATTTTGTTCAACTTAGTTGAAAGTTCTGGAAATTAGGTCTTTGAGCATGACAACCCCCAAAGTCCTCAGGGCAAGGGTTATAAGTTATGCTCTGGGGGCATATAAGGTTTTCATAGAAAGCGTTGTCGAAGAAACTTAAAAGGGGGCTAATTCGATTGGAAAGTGAAATGGTTAGTGCCCTTTTTAATAGTCAAAAGGGATTGAAAGGCAACTAACACCCCTTCCACGGCCATCATTTGTCCAAACCCATCCAATCAAAATCTTGAGATAGCCACTTGGTTCAACGTAGTTGAAAGTTCTGGAAATTATGTCTTTGAGGATGATAAACCTCTCAGAGCCCTCAGGGCAAGGGTTATACCCTGGGGGCATATAAGGTTTTTATTGAAAGCTTTGTCTTAGAAACTTGAAAAAGGGCGCATTTGATTGGAAATTCAAAGGACTAGTGCCCTTTTTAATAGTCAAAAGTGATTGGAGGGCAACTAACCCCCCTCTTACGCCCACCTTTTCCACAAACACATACAATCAAAATTTTATATAGCCATTTTGTTCAACGTAGTTGAAAGGTTTGGGAATTAGGTGTTTAAGGATGACAACCCCCCCCCCCCACAGTCCTCAAGGCAAGGGTTGGAAGTTATGCCCTGGGGGCATATAAGGTTCTTATAGAAAACGTTGGCGTAGAAACTTCAAAAAGCACTCATTCTATTGGAAATTGAAATGAATAGTGGCCTTTCTAATAGTCAAAAGTAATTGAAGGGCAACTTACCCCTCTCTCACACCCAGTATTTTCATACAATCACACATACAATCAATATTTTGAGATAGACATTTTTTCAACGTAATTGAAAGTTCCGGAAATTATGTCCTTGAGGATGACAACCCCCGATAGCCCTCAGGGTAGAGGTTTTAATTTATGCACATGGGGTATATGAAGTTTTTATAGAAAGTGTTGTCGTAAAAGTTCAAAAAAGGCTCATTCGATTGAAAATTGAGAAGGACCAGTGCCCTTTTTAATAGTTAAAAGTAATTGAAGGGCAACTAGCCCTCCTCTCACGCCCACCATTTCCCCCAACACATCCAATCAAAATTTCAAGATACCCATTTTGATTAACGTAATTGAAAGTTCTGGAAATTAGGTCTTTGAGGATGACAACCCCCCTCAGAGCCCTCAGGGAAAGGGATGTAAGTTATACCCTGGGCGCATGTAATGTTTTTATAGAAAGCGTTGTCGTAGAAACTTCAAATAGGGCTAATTTAATTGGAAATTAAAAGGCCCTATTTAATAGTCAAATGGCCCTTTTTAATCGTGTGAATGGAGCAACTAACCCCCCTCTCATGCCCACAATTTTCCCAAACACATTTAATTAAAATTTTGAGATAGGCATTTTGTTCAACGTAGTTGAAAGTTCTGGAAATTACAATTTTGAGGATGACAAACCCCAAAACTCGCAGTGCAAGGATTGTAAGTTTTGCCGTGGGTTTGATATAAGGTTTGATAGAAAGCGTTTTTTTACCGACTTCAAAAAGAGTTCATTCGAATGGGAATTGAAAGGGCTAGTGCCCTTTACAATAGTCGAAATGGATTGGAGGGCAACTAGCCCCCCTCTTAAGCTCACCATTTCCCCAAACACATCCAATTAAAATTTTGAGATACCTGTTTTGTTCAACGTAGATGAAAGTTCCGGAAAATGGGTCTTTGAGGATGACACTCTCCCAAGAGCCCTCAGGGCTAAGGTTGTAAGTTATGCCCTGGGGGCATATAAGGATTTTTATAGAAAATGTCGTAAAAACTTCAAAAAAGGCACATTCAATTGGAAATTAAAAGGGCTAGTAACCTTCTTAATAGCCTATCCCAGTCGGAACTGATTGGAGCCTCCCTATCAGGCCCACCATTTCCCCAAAAACATCAAATCAAAATTTTGAGATAGCTATTTTTTTTAACGTAGTTGAAAGTTCTGGATATTAAGTATAAGAGGATGATCAACCCAACCCCCCACACGCACACTTCTCAGGACAAGTGTTGTAAGTTATGCCCTGGGTTTATGTAATATTTTTATAGAATATTGTAATAGCCCTTCAAAAACTTTGAAGGGCTAGTGCCCTTTTTAATAGTCAAAAGGGACTGAAGGAAAACTAACACCCCTCCCAAGCCCACCCTTCGCCCAAAAACATCCAATGAAAATTTTGAGATAGTCATTTTGTTCAACGTAGTTGAAAAGTCCGGAAATTATGTTTTTGAGGATGACACTCCCCCCGCAGCACTCAGCGCAAAGGTTGTAAGTTATGCCCCGGGGGCATATAAGGTTTTTATTGAAAGCTTTGTCTTAGAAACTTGGAAAAGGGCGCATTCGATGGTAAATTCAAAGGGTAAGTGCCCTTTTTAATAGTCAAAAGTGATTGGAGGGCAACTAACCCCCCCCCCTCACACCCACCTTTTCAACTGACACATCCAATCAAAATTTTTTGATAGCCATTTTGGTCAACGTATTTGAAAATTCTGAAAATTAGGTCTTCGAGGATGACAACCCCCCAAAGCCCTCAGGGAAAGGGTTATAAGTTACTCCCTGGGGGCATATAAGGTTTTCATAGAGAGCTTTGTTGTAAAAACTTCGAAAGGGGCTTATTCGATTAGAAATTGAAATGGCTAGTCCCCTTATTTAAAGTCGAAAGGGATTGGAAGGCAACTAACACCCCTTCCACGGCCACCATTTATCCAAACACAACCAATCAAAAATCTGGAGATAGCTCTTTTGTTCAACGCAGTTGAAAGTTCTAGAAATTAGGTCTTTGAGGATGATAACCCTCTCTGAGCCCTCAAGGCAAGGGTTATAAGTTATACCCTGGGGGCATATAAGGTTCTTATTCAAAGCTTTGTGGTAGAAACTTTAAAAAGGGCACATTCGATTGGTAGTTCAAAGGGCTAGTGCCCTTTTTAATTGTCAAAAGCGATTTGAGCGCAACTAATCTCCCTCTCAAGCCCTCTCAAACACATACAATCAAAATTTTTAGATAGCCATTTTGTCCAACGTAGTTGAAAGTTTTGGAAATTAAGTTTTTAAGGATGACCCCCCCCCCCCCGCCCCACAGCCCTCAGGGCAAGGGTTTTAAGTTATACCCTGGGGTATATAAGGTTCTTATAGAAAGCCTTGTCGTAGAATTTTTTAAAAGGCCCTATTCCATTGGAAATTGAAATGGCTAGTGGCCTTTTTAATAGTCGAAAGTAATTGGAGGACAACTAACCCCCCTCTCACGCCCAGTATTTTCCCAAACACATACAATGAAAATTTTGAGATACCCATTTTTTTCAACGTAGTTGAAATTTCTGGAAATTATGTCTTTGAGGATGACAACCCCCACAACCCTTGGGGCAGGGGTTTTAAGTTATGCACAGGGGCATATGAGGTTTTTATAGAAAGCCTTGTTGTAAAAGTTCAAAAAAGGCTCATTCGATTTAAAATTGAAAATGGGTAGTGCCCTTTTTAATAGTTAAAAGTAATTGGAGGGCAACTAACCCCCCTCTCACGCCCAGTATTTTCCCAAACACATACAATCAAAATTTTGAGATACCCATTTTTTTCAACGTAGTTGAAATTTCTGGAAATTATGTCTTTGAGGATGACAACACCCCACAGCCCTTGGGGCAGGGGTTTTAAGTTATGCACAGGGGCATATGAGGTTTTTATAGAAAGTGTTGACGTAGAAACTTCAAAAAGGGCTCATTTGATATGAAATTAAAAGGTCCTTTTTAATAGTGGAGAGTGAGTGGAGAGCAACTAACTCCCCTCTCAGTCCCACCATTTCCCCACACACTTTGAGGATGATTTTGAGGATGACAAAAACCCAAACCCCCCAGGGCAAGGGTTGTAAGTTATGCCGTGGGGGCATATAAGGTTTTTATAGAAAGCGTCTTTATAGAGAATTCAAAAAGGGCTTTGTCGATAGGAAATTGAAATGGCTAGTGCGCTTTACAGTAGTCAAAAGTGATTGGAGGGCAACTCGCCCCCATCTCAAGCTCACCGTGTCCCGAAACACATCCAATTAAAATTTTGAGATAGCCATTTTGTTTAACGTAGATGAAAGTTCCGGAAATTAGGTCTTTCAGGATGACACTCTCCTAAGAGCCCTCAGGCTAAGGTTGTAAGTCATGCCTTGGGGTATATAAGGCTTTATAGAAAGTGTAGTCGTAAAAACTTCAAAAAAGGCACATTCAATTTAAAACTAAAAGGGCTAGTTCCCCTTTTAACAGCCTAGTCGGAAATGATTGGAGGGCAACTAACCTCCCTCTCACGCCCACCATTTCCCCGTGTTATGCCCTGGGTTTCATATAAGGCTCTTATAGAACGATGTAACAGAAACTTGAAAAACACCAAAAGGCTAGTGCCCTTTTTAATAGTCAAAAGTGATTGAAGGTAAACTAACACCCCTCCCACGTCCACCATTTGCCCAAAAATATAAATTTGGAGACAGCCATTTTGTTCAACGTAGTTGAAAACTCCGGAAATTATGTATTTGAGGATGACACTTCCCCCACAGCCTTCAGCTGAAGGTTTTAAGTTATGCCCTGGGGCCATATAAGGTTTCATACAAAGTGTTGTCGTAGAAACTTCAGAAAGGGCTCATTCGATTGGAAATTGAAAACACTAGTGCCCTATTTTTTAGGCGAAAGTGATCGGAGGGCAACTAACGCCCCTCTAAAGCCTACCATTTCCCCAAACACATCCAATAGAAATTTCGAAGTGGAAACTTTTGTTCAACGTAGTTGAAAGTTCTGGAAATTATGATTTTGAGGATGAATAACCCCCAAGCCTCCCAGGGCATGGGTTATAAGTTATGCCGTGGGGGCAAATAAGCTTTTTATAGAAAGCGTTTTCGTAGTAACTTCAAAAAGGGCTCATTTGATTGGAAATTGAAAGGGCTAGGGCCCTTTACAATAGTCGAAAGTGATTGGAGGGCAACTAGCCCCCCTCTCAAGCTCACCTTTTCCCCAAACACATCCAATCATATTTTGAGATAGCCATTTTGTTCAACGTAGATGAAAGTTCCGGAAATAAGGTCTTTGAGGATTACACTCCCACATGAGCCCTCAGGGCTAAGGTTGCAAGGCTAAGGTTGCAAGTTATGCCCTGGGGAATATAAGGTTCTTATAGAAAATGTTGTCGTAAAAACTTCAAAAAAGGCACATTCAATTTGAAATTAAAAAGGCTAGTGCCCTTTTTATTAGCCTAGTCAGAACTAATTGGAGGGAAACTAACCTCCCTCTCACGCCTGCCATTTCCCCAAACACATCCAATCAAAATTTTGAGATAGCCATTTTTTTCAACGTAGTTGAAAGTACTGGATATTAAGTATTTGAGCATGATCAGCCCCCTCACCCCCCCCCCCAGCAACTTCTCATGGCAAGGGTTTTAAGTTCTGCCCTGGGTTTCATAGAAGGTTTTTGTAGAACGATGTAATAGAAACTTCAAAAACATCAAAGGGCTAGTGCCCTTTTTAATAGTCAAAAGTGGTTGAAGGAAAACTAACACCCATCCCACACCAACCATTTGCCCAAAAACATCCAATAAAAATTTTGACTTAGCTATTTTATCCAACGTAGTCTAAAAGTCCAGAAATTATGTCTTTGAGGATGAAACTCCCCCCACAGCCCTCAGCGCAAGGGTTGTAAGTTATGTCCTGGGGACATATAAGGTTTTATAGAAAGCGTTGTAGTAGAAACTTCAAAAAGGGCTCATTCGATTGGAAATTGAAAGTGCTAGTGCCCTGTTAATTAGGCGAAAGGGATTGGAGGGCAACTAACGCCCCTTTAAAGCCTACCATTTCCCTAAACAAATCCAATCAAATTTTTGAGGTGGACATTTTGTTCAACATAGTTTATAGTTCTGGAAATTAGGTCTTTGCCAGCATTGTCGTAGAAACTTCAAAAAGGACTCATTCAATTGGGAATTGAGAAGACTAGTGCCTTTATTAATAGTCAAAAGCTATCGGAAGGCGAACAAACAGAAATTCAAATAAGTCAAACTCAGAACAAGCAGAAATTAATCTGAGTAGGGTTTTAAACCCAATGCTTTCTAAAAGCCAGAATATAATTTGTAGTTAACTGAATTTTTTTTTTAATGTTTTTACTTATAACTTTAAGAAAACATAAAAAAATTAAGATTTTAAGGAATAAATATCAGGATATGTATATTAAACTGACAATGGACACTTTTTTCAGTAAATTCATTTGAATTTAATTTTCAGTAAAGTACAAGTTATATTCTGGCTCTTAGAAAGCATAAGGTTTAGAACCCTACTCAGATTAATTTTTGCTTGTTTTGAGTTTGACTTATTTTAATTTCTGTTTGTTTTGGGTTTCATTTATTTATTGATACTGATTTATGGTTGTTGTATGCTTGGTAGATAATTTGCTTCTATTTTTGTTCATTTTTGGTTTAATGGAGTTATTTACTTTTTTTTAAACTTATTTTGTGCAAAAACTTTTTTTATTAATTTTAAGAAAAGCCTGTTTGACTTTAACCCGATAATATCTCAGACTACTTTTTTCAAGTTGCGGTGATGCGAGACCTTCAGAGACCCTTTTTGATAAATACATTCAGTGCATTCGTTCCTAAAATTTATTCTCGAAATGTGCTACCATGTCACAAAAAAGAAGAAAAGCTTGAAAACAACAACGAATCCAAAAAATAAAACAAATAAAAACAAAACAATCAAACAAAATTATTCAAAACTTCCAGAGGTATTCTTGTGAATCAAGAGGAATAATTCAAAATGGCTGGCGCTCAAAGGTGTATCCAGGATTTCTTAAAGGAGGGAGGGGGGTATAAAAGACTTAAATATGCACGAATTCTTTTTTATATGGTTTTTATTATGTTTTTATGAGTCGGACAAAAATTTCGGGGGATACGGCCTAGTAAAAATTCCCTCGATACGGTCTTACTGGAAATACCGAAGATTCGCTGTTTTTATCAATTTTTTTTTTAATATTTATTTGTGTCCTGTTTTCAGAAAATGAGTCTTTGAAGAAAATATAGTGTCACCTTTTATAATTACCTACTATGAACTGTTGAATAATCTACAACTCACGTCTGTTAGTATTGATTAATGGTTTCGCCTGTGTTTTTATTAATTCGCAAATCATGCATATTGACCATAAATTAACTATGCTATTACTATCAATTAGCTGCGTTAATAAGGGCCGTTGCTTTACATTTCTTCTGGCTTTGGCCAGATCGATAAACAAATAAAGGTGCAACAAGTCTTCTAAAAAAAGGAGAAAAGCCTTCGGCTAGTCATGCAATATTCGTATTTTGTGATATTAATTACATACAGAACAGTTGTTTATGAAAGGAAAAAAACAGGGTATTTTGTACTTATGGATATTCACGAATTAATAATATGGAATGGGAAATATGATTTCTACAGAATTTATTGTGAGATTAATAATCTGTACCTATTTGCATTTTATCTAGTTTGAAAAGTCCTGATTGTTTACATTGATTTTAGTATAGTCTATGGATTAACAATACTTCGTGACTAAAAGGTCCTTGCGTCGACCCCTGGGATTGAACCCTCGGCCCCTTATTGGCAAAAAAATATCTATACACTTTGCCATCAAAGTCCTGATACATTTCATCTTAACGAGTTGGAACGTCAAAAAATTGCAAAAACATGGCCATTTAAGAGCATTCTGAGTCTGTAGACAGGCAAGTTTCTACTATTACTAGCCTGCCAGTCAATTCAATCTAGACAACTGAGCACCAGTAACTCGAGATAGGACTGCCAAACACAGACCACGCAAGGTATGCAACCTAAGGCAGAATATACTAAAGCCCTGTCTTCATTATGACTTTTCAGGCTAAGTTGACCGTGTAGAAACTGCTTTTTGTTCGTCGAAAAAAAGGCTTTTCTGAAAAAGTGACTTCAAATTTGCCTGATTTGCCTTTTTTAGCCTTAAAAGTACCAGTGGAGACTGAGGCTGCATGAAGAAGTAAAGAGGCAGGGGCGACTTTGCCTAGAAAGGCCATAATGGAGACACGGCCTAACAGAGAGAATAGCGTAACAAATTGTTTTTTTTAACTTCTTTTCTTCAACACTAAGATGTATTTAAAACCTTCTTTAAAATTCTTCATTTTATTTAAGACAGAAGGTTTGTCTTGGACGTTTAAGGCTTTTCGTTAACATACATGGGCTTTAAATGGATGTGTCTTGTAGGGCAAACAACTCTTTTCCAGGGATTTTTTTTTAAGTAAGCTGTTGAGCTAGGTAAATGAAACTTTTGGGAATTTTCTCAAATTGAAATTTGAGTTCATCCCAAAAAGTTTACTCACAATGCTTTACCACCTTTGTGGTAAAGCTTTCTAATTTAGTTAATTATTAATTGAGTAAAAATATATTAAGACGCAAAAACAAAGTTTCAAAATACCACTTTTTAAGATAAAGATATAAATCGTGGAATGTGTGGGCTTGGAGGGAACTTGCTCAATAACCAATTTCCTGGCTAAATGCGTCAATGTACCGGAAGGACGTGGTTAGTTTTTCGTATATATACCCCGATTTTTGAGACTGGAGGCAGACCTTTTGACTTGCCGGGTGAACCTCTGCCCGTTTATCTTCTCATTAGAAATACCTTGGGATTTTGTCGGATCATTGTCAGTGTCTGTATCTTATTATATATTATTGTAGTTTTTGAGACTTGTGGTCTACTTGGGGGAGCCAGTCCCAGTAGCATATCTATATCTGTAATTACTATATGTAAATCAAATAAAAGTATTGTGTTTTAGACAACATCTCTACGATCTACCTTTAGCCCTCGAACAGAACCAGTTGGTACGCCTCATTAGTTGGGTAAGAGCCTAAGGCACGCTACCAAAGTTAAACTACCTTAGGGCCAGAGTTTATCTCCCCTATAAAGGGAGAATAAAGGCATATACGACCAAAACACCCAGATGCTATAAAATACACATTACAACAACTGGTGGTCGTTGGAAAAACTGGGTCAAGAAGGCTAGATAAAAATAGTAGATTGACATAAAAATGGCTATACCAGAGAAAAAAAATGACTTCCCTATCAACAGAACTGAAAATTGCAAAAATTATACCAGAATACGCGGGAAATTCAGATGTAGATGAGTTTATCGAAAAATTAAAAATTTTCGACGAACTAACTGAATCGTTTGAGGATAAGGTCAAAGAGCAATGCGTTGCAGCCAGATTAATGGGAAGCGCCCTTAAACCTTTTGAGGCAATTAAGGAAAAAGAGCCCAAGGACATCAGTACTCTAATTGAATCTTTTAAAACAAGATTCATAGAGACAAGCATCTCCGAGAGGCTAAGAACAGAGGTAGTGACATTAGATACCTCAACTTGTATCAGAAAATATGCCCACAAAATTTGAAGATCCATGTGTTTACAATTAGAAAAAGGAGGAAATGCCTAGACAGTACAGAATGTACAACTACATAATTGTATCCATGGGCTGCCAAAGAAGTTTTTAAGAGTAATATTGTCGCGGAAACCTGAAAATTTAGAGCAGGCTATAATACTAGTCGAAACAGAGGTAAAAAGTGACGAGGCTATGAAAAAGTTTGATCAGATATCAGTAAATAACATAGGAGCCCAACAAAGTATAAAATATAAAAGGGGACAGAAGAGGATGAACTTTGAGGAGCCGAATCGTGAACCAAAAAGGCATGAGGAAGGCCAATCCTTCCCACCATGGACTGACCCCTCCCCATTTGACGACCAATCCCATGGGATTAGATCCTTAATGACTTGGAATACCAAGTATTATGGACACCCACCTCCTCCTCCCGAGGAAAATTATAGAGCAAATGGTGGCAGGTCAAGAATATATAGAAATAGATATAGACCCCACGTGGAAGGATGAATTACCAAGCAATATAGGAAAAGATTCAATTGCTATAATTGTGGCAAACCAAATCACTATGCGGCAGATTGCTGGCATAGAATACGAAAAGAAGGCCAGACGTACAAGACAAGACACCAATTCAGAACGCAGGGGGACAGAAATTTAGGAAGACGGGAAACAAATAATACTTGGCAAACACCTAATAATATTCCTGAATTTAGACCTAAAAGGCAAACGGTTAACAATACCCAGGGTCAAAGTAGCAGCGCTGAAGAAAACTGGAATAATCCCAGACATTTTTGGCCAAACAGTGGGCATTTAAACGGAGAAACCACCCTGTAAGGGTCGACAGAGCTGTTTCCTTACAAAGACCCCTATATAGTTTAGAATGTTGTGATACAAATGCAAATAATAATAATCTACCGATTCTATGTTGTTTTAAAATTGAGTGTTTTCAAAATTTACCATGTTTACTAGATACAGGCGCATCTAAATCATTAATTCGAGAGGAAGTCTTTAATAGATTTCCTCCTAGTGTCAAAAATCGAGTAAGCAGATGCCAAAATACCCTAACAGCAGTGACAGGGCACAAGCTGACAATTTTGGGAGAATACCCTCTAAAATTTAGTGCAGGGGATAAAGAAATAACAGTAACAGTAATAATATGGAAGCAGCTACCATTTCTTTGTATTCTAGGAGTAGATGCCATCAGAAAATATGGGATTGTATAGGAACCCATATCCAATACAATCACAATAAACCAGGCAAATGAAAATAATAGGCAAATTTGCTTAACAACAAATAAAGAAAGTTAAGATTCGAATTATAACCTGAAAATAAGCATAAAAATCACATTAGAAGGGGAACTACAGCTCAAGTTCTAGCTACATTAAATGAAAAAGATGGAAAGGTTAAAACGATGGATACCGTGACAGTGGGGTACACCATAAAAGAATACCCAATGATTTTCGTGGAAAATCAAGTTATAAAAATTGAAAAGGGTATAACATACTTAAGAAAGTATAAAATGTGAAAGGGGACAGAAAAGGGTGAGCTTTGAGGAGCCGAATCGTTAACCAAAAAGGGGTGACGGAGGCCGAGGGTTACCGTCTAGGGAAATAGCTGACAGATTTCACGACCTTGAGAGATTAGCAGCTAATAATTATAGAAAATATGGGCACCCCCACCAAAGACAGATTGTTGCGGAACCAACAAGGACAGATCAAAAATATTTAGAAGTAACCAGGAAACAAACAAACAATTTAAGAGAAAATTTTATTGCTATTATTGTAGCAAACCAAACCACTATGCAGCAGATTGCTGGCATAGAATACGCAAAGAAGGCCAGACGTACAAGACAAGACACCAATTCAGAACGCAGGTGGACAGAAATTTAGGAAGGCAGGGAACAAATAATACTTGGCAAACACCTAATAATATTCCTGAATTTAGGCCTAGGAGGCAAACGGTTGACAATATCCAGGGTGAAAGTAGCAGCGCTGAAGAAAACTGGGATAATCCCAGAAATTTTTGGCCAAACAGTAGGCATTTAAACGGAGAAACCAGTCTGTAAGGGTCGACAGAGCTGTTTCCTTACAAAGACCCCTATATAGTTTAGAATGTTGTGATACAAATGCAAATAATAATAATCTACCGATTCTGCGTTGTTTTAAAATTGAGTGTTTTCAAATTTACCATGTTTACTAGATACAGGCGCATTTAAATCATTAATTCGAGAGGAAATTTTTAAGAGGTTTCCTCCTAGTGTCAAAAATCGCGTAAGCAGATGCCAGAAAACCCTCACATCAGTGACAGGGCAAAAATTGACAATATTGGGAGAATGTCCACTAAAATTTAGTGCAGGGGATAAAGAAATAACAGTAATAGTAATAATATGCAAGCAGCTACCATTTCCTTGTATTCTAGGAGTAGATGCCATCAGAAAATATGGGATTGTATGGGAACCCATATCCAATACAATAACAATAAACCAGGCAAATGAAAATAATAGGCAAATTTGCGTAACAACAAATAACGAAAGTGAAGATTCGAATTATAACCTAAAAATAAGCGGAAAATCACCATAGAAGGGGGAACGACAGCTCAAAGTCTAGCGACATTAAATGCAAAAGAAGGAAAGGTTAAAACAATGGATGCCGTGATAGGGGGACACACCATAAAAGAATACCCAATGATTTTCGTGGAAAATCAAGTTATAAAAATTAAAAATGGTATAACATACTTAAAACTATCGAATCTAAGTAATAATAAGATAAAACTGAACCAGGTAGAACTTGGATCAGTAGAAAAGATTTCAAATTCGGTAATAAAATCTCTAAACAGTCCAGAATTAAGCGTAAACTTCACTAGCCACGAACATTTATCCTCTTTAAAACCGCAACCACAAGAAGAGTATGGAATGTCGAAAACGGGTTTTTTGCAACAATTTGTTTTACAATTTGATTTAAAACATTTACCGGAAAACATAAAAACTAGGGTGGAAAATATTCTTTGGGATTTTAAATGGACTTTTGCAAGACACAAAGCAGATTACGGATTAACTCACTTAATCCCGCACAAGATATCAACAGAGGGCCCTCCAATCAAAAAGTCACAGTATAAAACACCTTATCATTTAAAACCATGGCTAGAAAGCCAAATAAAAGAAATAGAAGACCAGGGAATAATTAAAGAAAGTATTAGTGACTGGTGCTTTCCATTAGTAATAGTCAGAAAAAAGATAGTACCTGGAGATTATGTATAGACTTTAGATCACTAAATGCCGTCACGGTTAAAGACGTGATGAAGCTACCAAGAATTGATTCGATTTTAGCTTCGTTAGGGGGTTCAAAATATTACACTAGTTTTGATTTAATAGCAGGATATTGGCAAATTGATTTAGATGCAGAAACAAAGCATAAGGCTACAGTAATCTTAGACGATGGGAGAACGTTCACATTTGAACGTATGCCGTTTGGCTTATCATTTAGTCCAAATTGTTTTAGTCGGCTAATAGATTTGGTGTTAAAAGATATCGAACCAGGAAGGAAAAAAGATACCTTGGCTTATTTAGATGATGTAATTTTGTTTAATGAAAACTTGGAAGACCATTTGGTCGGACTTAGAAAAATACTGGAAAAGTTTGAAAAAGCAGGCTTAAAATTAAAACCAAAAAAGTTAAAAATAGTAGTACCAAACTATTTCTTGGACACCTGATAAACCAAGGTACTATTTCACCAAATCCAGAAAATTTACAGTCACAGAAAATGTACGGATTCCTAAAGATCAAAAAAGCCTCAGATCAGTTTATGGTTTGTTAAGCTATTTCAGACGATATAATAAAAATTATGCCACAACAGCACAACCTTTGACGAACCTTTTGAAAAAATCGGGTCAATTTGAATGTCCAGCGGAAGTAAAACAGGCGCTAAATGAAATAAAAAGGCAATTATTACTGGCACCAATACTAAAACTACCAGATTTGTCACAAGACTTCTGTTTGCAAACAGATGCTTCGGGGTACGATATAGGGGCCTTATTATTAAACATAAATTATGAAGGAGTAGAATCGATAGTCCAATACGCGAGCAGGTCTCTGTCGGAGGTGGAAAAAAATACTCGACAGTTGAAAGGGAGTGTTTAGCAGTAGTAGTATTTACAGAATATTTTCGACAATTTTTACTTGGAAAAAAATTTATTTTACGCGTAGACCAAAAATCATTAGTTTGGCTACATACGATGCAAAATACTTCAGCCCGGCTGACACGGTGGATACTACGTCTGCAAGCATATTCATATACCCCAATATACATAAAGGGCCGTACAAATATTTTACCAGACTATTTGTCACGAAATCTAGATACGGAATAAAATGTGATAGCAACCATCTAGAACGAACTGGAAGGGGTAGAAATACTGTCTAATGAAAATATTTCGAAGCATCAAAATAAAGATGATTTTTTTAGCAATGAAATCCTTTTTATCAAAAGGAACGGAACTGTCAGAGGACTTTAAACATTTTTTAAAGGACTTAGATAATTTTGATCTGGACGAAAGTAAAAATCTTTTAGTAAGATACCATAGACCATCGCAAGAATATAGAAAAAATGACTTAAAAATTATTCCAGTAATTCCAAAATCTCTGGAAGGAGAAGTTTTACAGATGGCACATGCAACGATTGGCTGTCACATGGGAGAAGCAAAAACTATGGGGAGACTGAAGGGAAATTTTTATTTCCCAAAATTGTACTCAAAAGTAAAAGCTTTTATACAAAGCTGCCAAGAGTGCGCCAAACAAAAGTCGCCACCAAAGACCCCTACTGCTGAATTAGGTCAATACCCCACCCCTTCAGGGGTAGGAGAAACAATGTCAATAGACATTTGGGGATCCGGGGGAAGTTTACCAGTTTCCAGGGAAGGAAACAGGTGCGTACTAACCATAGTAGACCATTTTAATTCATATTTATACGCTTTTCCAATTAAGGACGAAAAGACAAAAACCATTGCGGAAGTTTTGGTCTATCGCCTATTTCTGGAACACGGGATTTTCCCTAGAGTTTTACTTAGCGACAATGGGCCATGTTTTAGAGCAAAATTATTAGACGAAATTACAGAATATCTGCATGTTAGACAATGGTTTACCTCGTCTTACATGGCCGCAGCTAATGGGAAGGTTGAACGTAAGCATAGGAAATTAGCTTACATGCTGGGAATACATGCAAGAGAGGAAAATGAAAATTGGGATGAACATTTACCATTTGTAGTCTTTGCAAAAAATACAGTTTTTTTACGTACCTTAAAAGAATCACCATTTTTTTGCAAAATATAAGAGATCCCAGAATTTGTTTCGATGAAATACGAAATGAAATAATGTATTACAACCTAGACCAATATAAGCAAGAAATGGTGATGCGAATGAAAAAAGCTATGGAATAAGTTAAACACAATCTGGAAGATGCGAAAACAGAACAAAAAGAGAAATATGACAGAACAAGCAAAAATAAAACGAGTGACTGTTTAGGAGATTTGGTTTATGTTTACAAAATAAATCTGGAAGGAACAAAAAAGTTAAAACTAAAATGGGAGGAACCCTATAGGATTATAAAAATTTTACCAAATAACATAACATGTTCTAAAACATCAGCACAAGGAAAAGGAAGAAGTAATACACCATAATAGAATGAAAAAGCGATATTTTTCAAAACCGTAGAAAACAGAGTCTATACCGTCAGAAGAAGAAATAGAGGACACAATCTCACCAGTATTTATCAGAAGACCATATGAATTTTATGACCTTTTCAATGACCACAAAAGTTAGGAAGAGTGGAAGGTGTATTTAGCCCAATCTTGGAAACAAACTCTACACCACGAACAAGAGAAAAAGAGAAATATTCGATACTCTTCAGATACTATCGATGAAGAAAATCAAACAAAACATAAGGGTTTAAGATGTGACAAACCATGGGTAAAATTCACATAGGAAGAAATATTGGAAGAAACGCAATAATTATTTTATTTTCAGTTGTTAGACTCACTTACAGTCTTAACGCATAAACGGCTATCGGAAGAAGTGCCATGTACCGGACGCGAGATAACAGAGCGTGACCCTGAAAAATCTTCTATAGATACCGATATAGCTAAACCTGGGCCATCGTCAAGAAAACCTTCTTTGAGGGAAAAATTATGGAGAACAGTAAAGAAACCAAAGGGGCAGCAAGAAGTTCCTTTGTCAGCTGCACAAGTCGCTAAAACACTTATAAAAAAGGCCAAACATCATGAGAAACAAAGATTAAAGATATTTAACGAGGCAACAAAACAGCACTCGGACTCAGAGCCTTGTAAACCACACTATAGAGACCACGGGAAAACTTGCAAATATTATAAAGAAGAAAAGCAAAAATTTGGGGTTCAAAACTCGGACCAGGAAACGGAGAAAGGCAGAACAAGCGCAGCCCCCAGCAGATTAATATTTGAATAAAACAATTATAACAAAAAAAAATTAAATAAAAATAAAAGGAGTATAAAAGCCACTAAAGAAATATCTATATTTTCTTTTTTAATCAGTATATAGATAACATCAAGCTTTCCTTAAAATATATATCGCCATTAAAAATTATGACTGTCACGTTCTAACGGTAAATTATTAGCTCTGATCTGAAGTGACATCATAGGTTCCTGCAAAAATATTTTTTCCGATACGAGATAAGACTTCGCGAACGGTGTAATGTCAAGACTTGTCAAAACGAATTAGGCTTCGTTTCAAAAAAAAAAGATAATAAGTAAGGCCACGTAGCTTTTAAATGGGTGTAGTGAACCTAATTAAATTATACATATTTAGAATCAGCATTCAAAGGCGATTCTTTTGATATATACATTGGAAAAAAATATTTTGGGGGGATAGTAAAAAAAACAAAGGCCGTTAGTCTACCGAAATAGGGTCATTGGAAGCTAGCAAATTTGGAGTTGAGCTCAACCACTGCTGGCCTCTCGTTGTTAAGTAGATGCGAAGCATCTACGAACCTTTGACTCTTTGATGTGACACTTTCAGTCGAATTAAAAAAAAAAAATTTGTTTTGAAGAAATTTTAAAAATAATTATAATGAGGAAAACAGCAAGAGTTTACATTAAGTCGACTACATGTACAAGCTAGCTGTAATCTTGTTATAAATAGTAGAATATATAATAAATTTAAACACTTACCAATAAGGACGGTATATATAAATAAGAAGCCGTAGATAAAATAAGTCACAATTTAAAAAAAAAGTTAACACCGTGTAAAAGAAAGTTTTCTCGGGTATAATTAATTTCACATATTAAATAAATTCACAGCAAACCATTAACAGAAATAACAGGGCGACGACATTGCAGGTTAAAAACACAAATGACAGGACAATTGGCATTTAAAAACGAAACTGCTAAACGTCTTGTCATTGGGGGGATCCACCAAGCTAACCAAATATAGATCAGAAATAAAAATCAAACTCTGGAGGAGGTTTGAGCTGAGTTCTCGGCAGATTTGCTGAACCATGAGAAATGGCAAGGTCCAGCCAGTCTGCCAATGCACTAAACCCATACCCTAGTAGAACAGAGTAATAGACAAAATATCACAAAAGGGACAAACTACACTCAATGACTGTATAAAACTAAGGCGCAAATTAAACTGAGGATAATTCCAGACATGAATAATATAAAAAACAAATTATAGGGAAACCACAAAAGATAACCCCTATCTCTAAGCAACTTTTGGCACGACACAGGCACTAATTTTTGGTAAAAATACCACAGACAGAAATAAGTGTCTGCAATGAAAACCACACAATTTTGTGGGAATCAAGTATATCATAAAACGTACATTTTGATGAATAAATGATAATTAGAAAGTGCGAGGCAAAACATAAAAAAAAAAAAGTTCAAAAATCAGCGGAAAAAAATTCATGAATAAATAAATTTATTTATACGTGAATATATAAAATTCTAGGGCATGACGCATGAATTCTCAACACCAATAAGCGACAAAGAGGGTTTAAACAAATTCATTAAAGCTATTAGGTACAACACCGTAGTGACGGTAGACTTTTCAAAAGAATACATGCTAACCATTTTAATACGAATCCTCTCAGAGGTTAGAAAATATCCTAATATCAGTTTTTTGCAAAAGTTAAAAAGGGTGGTAAAAAGCAACACAAAAATAACGAAAGAAAACAAAGAATTGTTACAAGTTTTAAAAGAACAAGCAGATTCAAAGAAACTTATAGAGATGTTTCAAAAAAGTGATATAAAATGGATACTCAGGCTTTCAAATCACTCCTGTGAGGTGATATACAGTCTGGACCCGTGAAGGAAAACAGTATACAAAGATAAGGGGAAAATAGTAACCAATGAATTGTCAGGGCTATGAACTTATTTTCCAAATTTTTGTTTAGAACCCCTAATATGCTGGAGAGCCCTATAAAGTGTAAGACAGCATATTGGAAAAAAAACCTTTATAAGAATACGGAGGGACATAGGGTAATAGCAATTTCTTCTTGTAGACAATGTGGAAGTTTTACTGGTGGGCTATTTTATCTATATTTTTTTTGAGAGAAATGGCTAAGATGACAAAATAAAAACTAGAAGGCGAGAAAGTAAAAGTAGTTGACGGAGGAAATATAATACAAATACACCAGGTGAGAATTGTATAGAACTGCTGGCAAGTTATTTTTGAAATAGGTTTAGAACATTTACAAAAAATGCTAGATACCCTACGATTAAAAAAGGACTCTTATGAAAAGATAATCAAAACTTTTTTGTTGAAAACTAATAACTGAGAAGAAAAAATAATTTCGCGAAAAACCAGATATGAAAGAATTGCAAATATATCCCATAGCTTCGAGCAATCGGTGCTTGCAAAATTGTACGGAATAAACAGACACGTAGAAGCAATAATGCATGTGACGAAATACCGTACAAATGTTAATGTTCAATCACTAATAGAAGAACAAAATAAAACGTATATAGCTTTCGAAGATATACAAAAATATTATTTGGAAATAATGCATGAAAATATCCCGGAGTTAGAAAAGACAGAATTATCTAGCAAAACATGTTTCCATATCAAAAAAGACAACAAAACGTTAAGGCTAGCACAGAATGAAAAAATTTCCAGTTTAAATCGGACTCAAGGGGAAATTTACAATATATTTAATAGAATAGAGAATTTATTGATTAATGAAAGTAAAGATGATAAACCATGTTAGAGAAAATTTAGCCGCAAGTTCGATAGACCTAATGAAACATTTACAAATTTTAAGTGATTATAAAATAGAAGATCAGAGAGTATTGGGGTTATAACAGTTAGGACAGATTCCGAAACTTCTATTGCCTCCTAAGTAGTTAAAAGAGATATTGCAAAACATACAGTATTTTGTATGAAATAAAGGATACTATGGATTGCTTTCGGAGTTAGACCCGATACGGCCCTTGAGCTGGTATGCTAAGCTAGTAAAGGCATTTTATTATATATTAGCGGGAAACCTCAGAATAAATTTGAAAATACCCTTAGTTCGAGATAAATAGCGTATTGCAATGTATCAAACTTTTCCCATGGCAACAGGGGGCCTACAGGGAGTAGTAATCACCATGACATCAACTTCAGAGTACGTACTAGTAGAAAACAACCGAGAAAGAATAATTTCTCTAGAAAAAATTTGGAAAAACATAATTTTAGAAAATCGACAAGGCATTCAAAAAACATACCATTGGGAAGTTTCTAAACCTTCAGAAACAACTGAAGGAATTATAAAAATAAGCACATCAGAAGTATTGGTTTCAAATAATGTTACGCTAGATGGAACTTGTGTTCAAGACAGAGAAATACCAAATTTTCCACTAATTATATCGACAATGTCAGAATGTAATCTATGGCACAAAGATACAAATTTCATACTTAAAAGAGAAAATAGACTAAGATCAGAAGAAAACACTAATAAATTAACTCCATTAAAAATTAAAACGATCTTACCAGGCAAATTAGAAATTTTTTTCAAAGAAGGTAGTAAACATCTAGTAGAAATTTGGAAAAAGAATTTTAAAGAACCTATTAGTTGGGCCCAAATGCTGAAAGATATAAAACAAGAGCAAAATATAGCCCTCAGTCAAACAGAAGTTACACTGAGAGTAATAAGGGAAGAAAGCATTCAATTTAATGAATTATTTTTAGTAGGGTGCATAATGGGCACAGAATGTGTAAGTCTATTTACACTTATAACAATTTGGATTATTTATCAAAAGAGTAAAATGCAAAATGTCAGACGGGAAGTAACCGAATTACAAGAATTAACGATAACGCCAAGGCAATTGCAAATGATCCAAGAATATGCAGAATACGCAGTAATTACGCGTTAATTTTCAACAAGTTCAAATTTCTCCAGCTTATTGCGGCCGAATTTAGGGTTATAAAAGGAGTATCGTTTCGCAGAATGAATACAATCAAACCCCTGGAAGGCTACTGGCAAATTGCAATTAGGTTTGATGCTTCAGCCTTACATACCCTCCAGAGCCAACTAACGATACTTGCAAATATTCTGGAAATGACAAGAAGAGAATTACAAAAAACTTTTAACCCGCCTCCTTTCACACCCCCGCAGGTTTAGAAAAAGAAATAAAAGTATCATTATTTCAAACTCAGCCAACTTTGTTGTTCAATGTACTGAATAGCCAAATCAAAGGGGTTTTAGAAGATATAAAAAGAATGGTAATTACGCTTGAAAAACAAAAACAAAACAAAAACAAGCCAGACAATACATTGGACAGAACGAAAAGAAGCTTAATCTGTAATGTAGGGGAAAACTCAGAATATATATTCGGTATGGTATCTGAGACTACGTGGAAGGAAGCAAAAAAACAAATAGGGAAAGTCGAAGCAACAAATCAAAATCTTCTGCACTTGGTAGATAAAGAACTAACAATCTTAAAACATCACGAAACAAGGATATCCAAAATCGAAGAAAAAGTTAATCAAACAATCAATACGCTTTCCATTTTTAAAAAGGAGATAACCAATGCAGTATTCATAACTCTAAAAAGAATAATAGGAGACCAAAGTGAAATAATAGAAGATATAAATCTTCCGATGGCTCTACACTTATTATCTAGTGCCATCATGGAAATATTTCATGAATTTAATCAATTGGAGTTAGAGTTTCTAACCCTTTTGACAAAAAATTTACCAGCACGACTCCTAAGCCCGGGTCAATTAATAAAAGTACTCAAAACCATAGAAAGTCATTTACCTTATCAATTGAGAGCAGAACTAGAACTAAATTTCGAGAATATTCTATATTTTTATAGCTTGGCGGAAAACTATTTGCAAATTAAGCAAGGGGAGTTATGGATATTTTTAAAGGTACCACTAGTTAAAAATGAAGAATACGAACTGTTCCGAATAAATGCTTTCCCAACAAGGTTGACGAACACCCCAAGCTGGATTAAGATAAATAATTTGCCCCCATATATAGCCATTTTCAACTTAAAATATAGAATACCAGAGCAACAAGAAATAATCAAATGTCAAAACGATAAACTTCACTTTTGCATCTTAGGGACTATATCGCATCTACGCACAAGAAAAATCTGTGCTATTAAACTTTGGGAGGAAATGGATCACTCAAATCCCCAACCAAAAGAATGTGATGTTGATATAGTAAGCGCAATTAACCTGGAACTATGGAAAAAAATTAGTGAAAATGATTTCATATTCAGCGTTCCACAGCCCTATGTGGCACAGTTGAGATGAAAAATTTCTTCTCGGTTGAAGAATACAAGAGATATACGAATAGAAGGGATGGGGCTGGTTAATATTCCCCCATCCTGTCGTTTAACGACAAGAGAGACAATTATATCATCTACAATGATTGACATTACGGAGATAAATATGGACAAATGGGGTATAAAACCGATATAAAACATAAATATTTTTTAAGAAACAAATAGTGAACAAAATAATAAATAAATTAAGAAAGTAAAAAAGATATTGAAGAAATTAAATGATGTATGAATACCGTAAAAAATAAAAGGAGAAACACCCAGATTTCTGACAACCCTGGAAAATCTCAATAAAAATCTGGATATAAATTATCCCATTTGCCAAACAGAAATAGAAAGAACCACTTACTATAAAGGCTTATTACCCTATACTTGGGGATATTTCAAAACTACTATTGTGGTTCTGGGAATGTTTATATGGGGTCTTAAATTTTGGTATAATATGAAACATCAAGCCCTTTGGGAGAAGGATATAAGAAACCCTGTCGGCGCAAAACCATAATCAATCGTTAAAAAAAAAAAAAAAAAAAAAAAAAAAAAAAAAAAAAAAAAAAAGCTTATCTACAACCGCAGACAATTCGGTTGGCACTATGATTTCATGAATATGAAAGTAAAAGAGAACTCTATGATTGATATTGAAGCAACTTTATTACTGTGTCAGCAATAATACTTGTTACTAATGCAAATAAATTCGCAATTCGAGTGTTTACTGATGAAAAAAAAACAGTTATACCACTTTTTAAGTTGCTTTGCGAAAAATCGACGTAAAAAAAAATGCTTGATGCTTTAAAGTATTTTTGTTACTTAACATAATTGTGTAAGTTATTACACAATGCTTATATATATATATATGTACTATATTTTTATCAACTTTAATTTTTAACTGGTGATTTAATGTTTATGTAAATGTTTGACCTCGAGTCAACGTATTAAAAATTTTTATTGTGAAATAATCAGTTTAGTATTAAGTTTGAAAGAATAATCCAGCAAGAAACATAATGTTTCGATTTAAGCGGGATATTATTTTTGAATTAAGTAAAAAAGTGGAGAAAGTAATTAAAAGTAATTAACTTTCGAATGCATTGATATATACGAAAATTGAGTGTTTCATTCTACTATATATGTAAAAATATATGCTTTATATGTATACTAATGTGGATATTTATTTTAGATACAACATTAGCTATTTTTTTTAGAAATCAAATTTTTCGGAGCATCTTTTCAGATCCATTTTTCCTTCAATCATATTTTGACACATTTTTGGAAAGTAGCAAATTTCAAAGCCAGTTCAATTAGATCCAGATACTAACATCTCATACCATCAGACACCAAACCATACTTGATCAACGGATATTTAGAAACTACAGACTTTACAAAATCATCAAAAGTGAGATAAAATCAGAACTTAATTTAGGCCTAGCTATTGTGCTACATAGCCCAAATGGCTTATGTTATTGAAATATGTGAAAATGTTTTGTGCTGGAAAAATATGTGAAAATTAAAAAATCAATAATGTTATATGTAGTTTACCCAAGGCATTTCTAAAACAAAAAATAAACGGTATATTAACCACATCACACAGATAAATTAAATTATTAATGGGAATTAAATTTAAACTCAAAAGAATTTCATAAAACTTTTCTAATATAAATCTAATTTAAGCAAAACCACTAATATTATGTTTAAGCCGCTTGGGGTCAAGTAAAACAAAAGATGCATATGAAGAGGGTAAAAGAGTAATTGAAAGTCCTAGAGACAGAGAAAAAGAGAAACAAGGATGAATTTCAAATTGAAATCCTTTGACAAAAAAAGGAACATGGCCAATATTGGACCAAAAACATAACCCTAAGGAAACCCATTGAGGGTAGATGCACATAATGACCCAAAGATGGCAGCATAATAGCTGTAAACGAAATTAAGTTGTTTTAAAAGTAAAATATTGAGAATTGGGACAATTCTTCTTTAAATGGGGAGTATTGTGGTAAAGATTTCTAATTTAGTTAATTATTAATTGAATAAAAATATAATAAGACGCAAAAACAACGTTTCAAAATACCACTTTTTAAGATAAGGATAAAAATCGTGGAATGTGTGGGCTGGGAGGGAACTTGCTCAGTAGCCAATTTCCTGGCTAAATGCCTCAATGCACCGGAAGGAAGTGGTTAGTTTTTCGTATATATACCCCGAGTTTTGAGACTGGAGGGGACCTTTTGACATGCCGGGTGAACCTCGGCCCGTTTATTTTCTCATTAGAAATACCTTGGGATTTTGTCAGATCATTGTAAGTGTCTGTATCTTATTATATATTATTGTAGTTTTTGAGACTTGTGATCTACTTGGGGCAGCCAGTCCCAGTAACATATCTATATCTGTAATTAATATGCGTAAATTGAATAAAAGTATTGTGTTTTAGACAACATCTCTACGATCTACCTTTAGCCCTCGAACATACCCAGTCGGTACGCCTCATTAGTTCGGTCATAGCCTAAGGCACGCTACCAAAGTTTAATTACCTTAGGGCCAGAGTTTATCTCCCCTATAAAGGGAGAATAAAGGCATCTACAACTACAACCCCCCAATACCATAAAATACACATCACAACACCTTATTGTAAAAGCTAAAGAAAGTTTGTTCATAAAGCGATCCTCAAGATACCAAATTCAGCATAAAACCTCAAGAAAAAGATGCATTGGATACCAATCAATGGATTTTTTCTAAAAAGAACAATTAATTTCTAAGTTGATAAAATTTTCGTATCGTAATGCAGCTGCTTCTGTGTTCTTGCTCTACGGTGGGATATTCTCCTTCCGTGGTCTTTACATGAAGTAGTTGTTGCATATATTAGTTTGAATTTTGTTTATTCTCTTTTGATTTTAGATTTCTTCCTTTTCCTTTCTTTAAAGCTGGGGACACCTTTCTGTAAAACAGTGGCAGATCCAGGGGGTGCGCGCACCCTAGCGTAGTCTAAAGTAGTAGAATTTACTTAATTAACTAAAGTTTGCGTTAATTAAACTTGCTCATAACGCACGTTTATCGGATCAACCTATTTTGCACCCTCCCCCCACCTAAAAAAATCCTGGATCCACCCCTGCTGTAAAAAGTCGAAATACTCGTTTGAATGTTCTTCCTTTTCTTTTTCTTGCTATTTGATGTTGTTTTAAAGATATACCTCTTTTGTTCTGTCATGGTAGGCAAGTTCTACTTTAAATCTCTTAAGTGATTAAAACCCTTTGTCCATGTACACCTACGAAAAAAACTGTATAAAAACATGTTATTTCTGGCAAAATGACTATAAAAATATTAGGGGTGGTGCTGGACAACCTGCTTGTAGTGCCTCTGTTTGGAGTGAATGGCTGGAGGTACCATGTAAATGATCTGCTCAAGACCCATATATCGAGGCACCACTCCTAGTGCATTCCTTGGAAGGGGAACGGAGCTAAGGCATCTTTTACCCATCCTCAGCATTGGAGGTGATGCCTCCAATGTTGATGTGGTACTGCTCCTCAGAGGAGATCAAGTAGGAACTGACTGTCAAACTGACTTCTATGTGTTTTAATTTGCTGGTTTTAGGATATTGTGGAAAGTTTTACAAAAAATGAAGAAACCAGAAATGTGTGTGTTAGATTGTGTTTTGTGTTGGATTTAGAAGTTTTCTTGGATTATTCGTACCCAAAGGCTGAGTTTATTTTTTTTTCTTTTATATAATGGTGTAGCTCATCTTTATGTAAAATTTACTTGTAAATTTTAAATTTTGTAAAATGTTTTCTATAGTGTTTTATCATCATTTAAGTAATAATAATAAGAATACTGTTGACTGTTATAATAACATAATGCTTCTTAGCTGTATCATTTACCGGATGAAACTAATTTCTTTATTTTCATTCAGGGGCATTAATTGGGACGAAACTAAATGTAAAGAATTCTTTTTTTGGTTCTCATTAAACATGTAAAGAAAAACCAAATAGCTATCCCCTCCTCCTAGGTTGTGAAATACTTTTTTGCATCCTTATTTTTCAAATCGTAAATATGCTTGTCCCCCTCCCACATTTTCGTGAATTGAAACCGCTGGGAATTTCATTGAGTGTTTATGTTTGCCACGTGCACAATCTCTGAATCTGGTTTAGAGGAAAAAAATTGTATTTATTACTGTCGGTTGGGAGACAAGCTAATTAATTAGCTAATTAGCTAAATAAGCTAATTAATTAGGTTATTTGCGACTAACTTAGAAATTTAAGATATTTTGTTATGTTATCCAACAGTTACTGGTAACAAACTCTAAGTAAGTAGCAATCCAGGCTATTAACAACAAACTATAAAAAATTCAATTCTGATTCAAAAATAAGGAATCAAAAACAAATCCAAGAAAAAAATCACCGGTGTATGTTTTTTTATATTTTTGGATAATTTTTCTCCCTGCGAATGATCGTGTCGGACCATAAGGCCAAGAAAGTCGGGAGAGGGCTTACCAAAGGTAAAGTACCCTTTTTAAATAGCCTAAACGATTGTGCCTTGAGAAAGTGATGTTTTCTGCCATTTTTGGGCACCAAACTAAGATGTTTCCCAAAAGGGAACCAACATGCCGATAAGAAATTTTGAGATAGCCAATCAATTTAAAAGTATCAGAATACGTGAGATTCCTAGTTTCAGATGAAGCAATGCCGTGCGGTGGGGCATTTATTCCTAAAAAGTATTATAATCCATACATTATCAATAATTAAAATACCCATCTATTTCAAAGCTTAAATTTTATTGTCCGTATAGTGATGTATAATTGCGCATCCGCTATTATGAAAAAGGACCAGTGGGTCGTTGTGTAGATAGGGGGGGATACTTCAAAGAGTGAATTTTAATGTCCAAATTTTCAAACTATTCGTGAGCTTTCAGATATATATAGAAGAAGGTCAGCGAGGGGAGGGCTGCACTTAGGAATCAATATTTAATCACCCTCCTAAGGTCGAATAAAGGTCCTCTGGGGTGATAGCTCCCTTCTCACTATATAAAAATGTTTTCTTTTGTCACATCCGAGATTTTATTCATAATCTTACCGACACAGAAAATGAAGAAGTCAAGAAATTTATCGTGAGATGGAGTCAGGTGACACCAGAAACTTTGGTCTTATCGATGTTTAAATGAAAATTTGGTGTTCTACTTTTTTTACATTAGACAGTAAGAAAATATTGGTGATTCATGCTAATAATGCCCAAAACTCTGAAAAAGGAGTTTTTTATAATAGTTCTTATGCAAAAAAAACTGTACTAGTATTTTTATTATTATACCAAATACATAACATTTATTAAGTTTAAATCGCCCATCAAAAAATAAGAGCCTGAGAAAATTTGCCCAATTTTTTGAAAAAGGGGGGAACATCAGCAACACATCACGTGGATCTTTCCATTGAGGAATGTTTTATGGGAAAAGGGATTTTCCAAGGAGAGGGAGATGGATTTCCCGGTATTATTTAAAAAAAACGATCAGAAATTAATTCTTTATAAACAATTTTCTTCATCTGAAAGTAACGAGCTGCATTAAAAGTTAAAACGAACAGAAATTTTTACGTAGGCCTATATGAAGGAGTCATCCCGTCCTCAATACCTCGCTCTTTACGCTAAAGTGTGACGTCTTGTTGCAATTATTTAACAATGACTTTTGAAACTTTTTAATTAGTTTAATAAGCTTTTTTTTTTAATTATAAAACAAACGTTTGCGCAAAGAGCGTGGTATTGAGGAGACGCTGACCCCCTCATATACGTAATAATTTCTGTTCGTTTTAAGTTTTATTGTTGTTCTTTACTTTCAGTTGAAGAAACTTTTTCATTTTTAATTAATATTTGGAAAGGGGGGATAGCAGCCCAAAAAAGACGAGTGATTGTGTTGAAATTGACATCACCAATTCAGATAATTTTAGCCCAAAAGATGCCGAAAAGGCTTTGAGTAAAAACTTTAAGATACCAAATCGAATTGAATTTATCAAAAAACCATACTGAGACGTTTACAGAGATACCGGTTACAGATACAGAAATGTTTCACGCTGGTATATTCGTAGTCGAAATCGATCTCAAATGCCTCTTTATTCTGTGGAATGTGTTTGGTCTTGCCTTTAATGATGATGCTGGGGGGGGGTACTCCTCACCCATTTCGACACTCTTTAAACGAGACATGTATGCAAAAGATAATATTTACTTGCCTATTCGACACAGTGAAGGAAAAGTAGGGAGGAGCATCATGAGCGCCACCAGGAAAATTCTTCGGGGGGAGGGGGGGGGGGCAAGTGCCACTATGCACTTTGTTTTCCAAAAATTTTAAATGGTGCTAGTTATTTTTCCCTAGTTATGTACAATGTTGTTTCCCAGGGGGCGTCACTCCTACTGGTGTCTATTGGGAACATACGTATAAAATAGGTTAGTTAAAAAAATTTAAACGTCATTGTCGAAGTAATGTTCAGTTAACAAAATTATATAACACTTAAGATGAATCCAAGTGGCGTCGCAAAGAGAGACATGAAAGCCCTTGATACTGGACGACAGAATATACGTATAACAAACGCTTAAAAACTAAACCCCTAATAAAAAAGAACAAAACAAAAAACAAACAAAAATGAACAAAAGAGGAAAGAAAACAATCAGATTATGGACAATCTGTCTCGTGGAAATAAAAATTAATATGTAGAAAAGAACAATAATAACCAAGGAAAAAAAAACATATATGAACCAAGCCCCAAAAGAAATTTTTCATTTTACTCTTAAATAAACTAAAGCGCACCACCGCCCAAATGCTTTCTGGAATAGAATTTCAAAACTTAGGATCTAGATATCTGACAGAGAAACCTGCTCTAGTTCTACTTCTGTGTTCGGTGACTAGATTATCAGCATTGCAGATACTTTAACTATTAAGTGATTTATTTTCTCTATAAAAACCATGAAATACCTCAGGACAGACATAATTTTAACAATGATACGAGAAAATTCCTGCTTAATAATCCAGAAGTTACCCAACATTAAGCGCTTTGAGTTTGCTAAAACAAGCCGTAGTGTCGTTAACTTTCTCACATATCTACTGTATCACTTTGTTCCGAAAAATTTGCACTCATTTGAAATCTGAATTAAAGTTTCTAGACCACAGCTCAAATCCGTATCATAGGCAGCGCGCTAGCGCTGCATTAGTAAAGAACGATGTGGGCACAATGTGTTTTTTTTTCAACCGGGCACTTTGTATCGAAAGAGTTGTCGTAGAAACTTCAAAAAAAGGACTCATTCGATTGGAAATTGGAGTGGCTAGTGCCCTTTTTAATAGTCAAAAGTGATTGGAGGGCAACTAGCCCCTCCCCACGCCCATCATTCCCCAAACACATCTCATCAAAATTTTGAGATAGCCATTTTGTTCAGCGTAGTTGATTTTTAGATAGAAAATATGTTTTTGAGGAGGACACTCCCCCACAGCCCTTGGGTCAAGGTTTTTAAGTTATGCCTCGAGGGCATATAAGAACGATATTGGCACAATGTACTATGTATTATTTTTTTCATTTAGAGCAGGGCGCTTCATATGGAAGGGTCGTCGTAGAAACTTCAAAAGGGGCTCATTCGATTGGAAATTGAGAGTTCGAGTGCCCTTTTTCATAGTCGAAAGTCATTGGAGGGCAACTAGCCCCCTCCCCCCCGCGCCCAGCATTCCCCCAAACACATCCAATCAAAATTTTGAGATACCCATTTTGTTCAGCGTAGTTGATTTCTAGATAGAAAATATGTTTTTGAGGCGGACACTCCCCCACAACCCTCAGGGCAAGGGTTTTAAATTATGCCCTGGGGCCATATAAGGTTTTTATAGAAGGAGCTGTCTCCAAAACAGCCATTTATTGTTCAGCATAGTTGATTTCCCGATAGAAAATATGTTTTAGAGGTCACTCCCCCACAACCCTCGGGGCAAGGGTTTTAAGGTATGCCCTGAGGGCCTATAAGAACGATGTTGGCACAATGTACTATTTATTATTTTTTTTCCTTTAGAGCTGGGCACTTCATATGGAAGGGGTCGTCGTAGAAACTTCAAAAGGGGCTCATTCAATTGGAAATTGAGAGTTTTAGTGCCCTTTTTAATAGTCGAAGGACTAGCCCCCCCCCCACCCCACCCGATGCCCATCATTCCCCCAAGCACATTCCATCAAAATTTTGAGATAGCCATTTTGTTCAGCGTAGTTGATTTCCAGATAGAAAATATGTTTTTGGGGAGGATATTCCCCCAAAACCCTCAGGGCAAGGGTTTTAAGTTATGCCCTGGGGGTATATAAGGTTGTTATACAAGGCATTGTCGTAGAAACTTCAAAACAGGCTCATTCGATTGGAAATTCGAAGGGCTAGTACTCTTTTTAATAGTCGAAAGTGATTGGAGGGCAACAAGCCCCCCCACGCCCACCATTTCCCCAAACACATCCAATCAAAAATTTGAGATATCCATGTTGTCAGCGTAGTTGATTTCCTAATAGAAAATATGTTTTTGAGGAGGATACTCCCACACAGCACTCAGGGTAAGGGTTTTAAGTTATGCCCTGGGGGCATATTAGATTTTTATAGAAGGTGTTGTCGTAGAAACTTCAAAAAAGGCTCATTCGATTGGAAATTCAAATGGCTAGTGCCCTTTTTAATAGTCGAAAGTGATTGGAGGGCAACTAGCCCCCCTCCCACGCCGATCATTCCCCCAAACACATCCAATCAAAATTTTGATACAGTCATTTTGTTCAGCGTAGTTGATTTCCACATAAAAAATATGTTTTTGAGGAGGACACTCCCCCAAAGACCTCAGGGCATGGGTTTTAAGTTATGCAATGGGGGCATATAAGGTTTTTAAAGAAGGTGTCGTCGTAGAAACTTCAAAAAAAGCTTCGATTGAAAGTAGAAAGGGCTAGTGTCCTTTTTAATAGTCGAAAGTGATTGGAAGACAACTATCCCCCCCCCCCACGCCCATCATTCCCCAAAACACATGCAATAAAAATTTTTAAATAGCCTTTTGTTCAGCGTAGTTGATTTCCAAATAGAAAATATATTTTTATATATTTAAAATTATATTTTTGAGGAGCACACTCCCCCACAACCCTTAGGGCAAGAGTTTTAAGTTTTGCCCTGGGGGCATATAAGGTTTTTATAGAAGGCGTTGTCGTAGAAACTTAAAAAAAGGCACATTCAAGGCAATAATTATACGTTATGCCCTGGGGGCATATAAGGTTCTTATTGAAATCTTTGTCATAGAAACTTGAAAAAGGGTTCATTCGATTTGAAATTCAAAGGGATAGTACCCTTTTTAATAGTCAAAAGCGATTTGAGGGCAACTAACCCCTTGCACGCCCACATTTTCCCCTAACATATTCAATCAAAATTTTTAGATAGCTACTTTATTCAACGTAGTTGAAAGTTTTTGAAATTAGGTCTTTAAGGATGACAATCCCTCCCTCCACAGCCCTCAGGGCAAGGGTTGTAAGTTATGCTCTGGGGGCGTATAAGGTTTATATTGAAAATTGTTGTATAAATCATAGGCAGCACGATCGCGCTGCCTAAGTAAAGAACGGGGACACTCGAGAACGAGACAAGAAACGGGGACTAAGTAAAGAGGAGGAAACTCCCCCACAACCCTCAGGGCAAGGGTTTTAAATATGCCCTGGGGGCATACAAGAACGATGTTGGCACAATGTATTATTTATTATTTTTTTTTTCCTTTAGAGCAGGGCACTTCGTATCGAAGAAGTTGCCGTAGAAACTTCGAAAAGCGCTCATTCAATTGGAAATCGGAGTGGCTTGTGCCCTTTTTAATAGTCGAAAGTGATTGGAAGGCGACTAACACCCCTCTCACGCCCACCATTTCCCCAAAGATAACCAATCAAAATTTTGAGATAGCCATGTTGTTTAACGTAGTTGAAAGTTCTGGAAATTCGGTCTTACAGGATGACAACCACCCTAACAGACCTTAGGGTAGACCTTAGTTGTAATTTATGCCCTGGGGGCATACAAGGTGCTTATAGAAAGCGTTGTCGTTTCCAAAAGGGCTAATTCGATTGGAAATTGAAAGGCCTAGTGCCCTTTTAAATAGTCGAAAGTGATTGGAAGGCTTGACATTTTTATAGTAAAGATCGAAGTGGGTATAATGTATTATTTTTTGTTGTTGTTGTTGTTTAAACCAGGGCACTTTGTATCCAGGTGTTGTCGTGGGAACTTCGAAAAGGGCTCACTCGATTGAAAATAGAAAGGGCTGATGCCCTTTTTAATAGTCGAAAGTGATTTGAGGGCAAATAATCCCCCTTCCACTCCAACCCTCCCACGCCATCCCTCCCATTTCTGCTCTTAAAAGTAAAATTAAAAATTAAAATTAAAATCTTAAAATAAAAAGCTATCAAAGAAAGTAAACAGATTTTTTTTTTGCGAATGGTATCTAGTTTTCCATTTCAGGTCAACTAGAGGAGCTATGAAACTAAATTAAACAGTACTATTTGTGTCCAGATTTTTACAAGGGTGTATGTTGCTGAAAATTTTTCTCCAGCATACAAATACCAGGCCAAACTATAAAGTCTTTAAAAACGAAAAGATTTAAAGTACTATTTTCTATTTCCCTGGAAAGACTATGTCAACATAAAACGAACAGAAATTAATTTATAAAATTTTTCCTACAAAATAAGTTTCTCAAAGAAAAGTAAAGAACTCCATTAAACAAAAAATGAGCAAAAATAAAATTAAATAATATACCGAGCGTGAAACTACCAATAAATGAAACCCAAAACGAAGAGAAATTACAATAATTAACCGAGCCCAACTCAAAACGAGCAGAAATTAATATGCGCAGAACCCCTATGCCTTCCCAGGGACAGAAAAAAATTTGCACTTTATTGAAAAAATACAAATGAATGTGCATTGTCAGTTTAATATACATATACTGATATTTAATAATCTTTTAGTATATTTAGATATTTAGTAATTCTGAAATTTATACTGATATTTTAGCAAATTCATATTATTTGATTTATTAAAGTTATAAATGTAAAAACATTTATATTGTTTCAGTAAAGTGCAAATTTTCTTCTGGTCTTGAGAAGGCATAAGGGTTTTGCGCCCAACTTATGTTAATATCTGCTCTTTTTGAGTTTGACTCGGTTAATTATTTTAATTTCTGTTCGTTTTGGGTTTCATTTATTTATCGATGCCGATTTGTAGTAGTTTCACGCTTGTTAGATTATTTGATTTTATTTTTGATCATTTTTTGTTTAATAGAGTTCTTTACTTTTCTTTGAAAAACTTATTTTGTGGAAAAAGTTTTTTAAATTAATTATATACAAAAGTGGACAGAATCGTTTATAAAAGTAATAAAATTTAACTTAAACGTCGAATTGCTCCAAATACTAGTGCAATCATCGCTGCAACAATTTCACAATGTCGTTTTCACGAAAGACAGTAATCTAGGTAGAAGCAAAGGTATCATGTCTCGTGCACTTGATTAACTGGCTCATTCGTAAGCAAAATTTTTGCATTAATGTCCTGGGGCTCACATGCTCTTGAGTATAAAATAGAATTAAGCTTCGCTATATCAACATATAGTAAGCTAAAAGTAGTAAAAACTTGAAAACTATTTAAAACACGAGCCTTCAAAATCAAACTATGTACCACCGACTAGAAAACTATAAAGCAAAGTCATCAGAAGGCGATATACGATAGTAAATAATAATAAAAAAATAAGTAAAACAAGAGGAACAAAACAGCCAAACAACAAAACCAAACTGCTACAACAATATCATTTCCATATCGCACTCATACCACAACCCCCCTTTCATACCACCCAACTCCCTTTCAAACCGTCCAACTCCTCATCCAAATGTTGTGATGGTATCCGTGCAAATATGACTTTGAATTTTTGTTTGAGGCAAGGGGGCAGAATATTTTGTCTGAATTTCTCACAGAATAATATAAGCTACATTTTTTTTACTATCATTTGACCTTCCCCCCCCCCCTTTGAGATATATTTCTTTCGATTTTTCTCCTTGAACTTAACTCTAAAAGCGTCGTCTTGATTTAGAAGTTGACACAATTTAGATTAGAGTTTGATCAATACAATGAGAATTTACCAGCAAGTGTTTTAATACACTAGTCCGTCCAACAGGTTGTAGTTTCCCACGGAGCTAGTTATCCTACGGGGGGTGAATGGAAAGTTGGACCTTTCTATTTTCATAAATAATTCCTAGTATTTACCTAGCTGGAACGGATAATGAGGGACTGTGTAATTAATTTGTAAAAAAAAACTTCCCCTAGATAGATTAGACAGATAGTATTAATACGAGTATAAGTTGGTTTTTAAATTGTGTGAAAAAAGTTTGAAAAGCTAAGGTATATGTTTTTGGAATAAAGCCAAAAAATAAATAATCAACTTTTCTTTCATTCTGATAAACGACATCGACTGAAATTATAACATGATAGAATCAGGAACGCTATTAGAAATGAGCAACATTGGTAAAGCCCCCTTTTTTAATGGCTTGAAAACTAGACTTAATTTTATAAGCTTAATATTTATTTATGGTCTCCTAATGAAATTGATTAAATAGTGTTTTTCTTAAATTCTTTTTTTTCATAGTAGACAACTCCAAATGGTCATGTCATAAGAAATATTACGGGACAACTTCTTATTGGACAATTCCCCATGGAATGACTTTTAATAGAGAAACCTCGTCACTATTAAAATCGTTAATTCGTCATTTAACAACTTTTAACGAAAGATCGACGGAGGAGGAGTGGGAGATGCTAGAGGAGATACGCCGAGGTAAACTTTCATATGGGTAATTCTGAGGGGCTATATGATGACAGTAAGGGGGATGATAGTGAAGACGACTTTCTCAACGACAGTAACAACGAACACAGTGTTGATGATGCAAACGAAGACGACAGTATCCCAAGTCTTGAGACTTCTATTTATCAAATAACAAAAAAAAACAATTATTTTCAACTGAAAGTAAGGAGCAGCATTAAAACTTAAAACGAACAGAAATTATTACGTATATGAAGGGGGATTGCCTCTTCCTCAACACATCTCTCTTTAAGTTAAAGTTTTTTAGTACTTTTGAAAAAAGCTTCTTAATATTCCAATTAGACCAACGTAGTTTTTCAGAAGTCGTTCTTAAAGAATTGGTCCAAAAATCAAACTTTAGCGTAAAGAGCGAGGTGTCGAGGAGGAGGCAAGCCCCTACATATACGTAATAATTTCTGTTCGTTATAATTTGAATGTTTTTCCTTACTTTTAGATGAATAAACTTGTTTTTTTATCGTTTTAAAAAAAAGAAACAGGAGATCTGGCCACATTTCCACGGAGAAATACCCTCTTTACAGATATATCCTCCAGACAATTCGATCTTGGTGAAAATCTACCCCCACGCATAAAATTGAGACGGAAAAGGAAAATCAAGAAATATAAAAAGAATTTTGTATAGGAGTTCTGGCAAATCCCTCTAGTGTATACTTTCCTTTGACAAGTTTATCCCCTGGAAACTTCCCTCCCAATAAAAAGTTCCCCCGTGAAAAACCCCATCAGAAGATTCGTCTTCCCACCCTAAAATGTATGCATGCTCCTTAACAACAAATACTATGCGTAAACAATGGGAAAGGTTTCCAACTTAGACCTTTCCCCTGAAGCTGTGGGAGGGGTTCATGTTATATCCAAGGGCATAGTTATTGGGCCTTTTAACAACGATGAACGAAGTGGCTATCTCAGAATTTTAATCGGACGATTTTCGGAAAAAAGAGGTGGGGAAGGGGGCCTAGTTGCCCTCCAATTTTTTGATCACTTAAAAAGGGCACTGGAAATTTTAATTTTGGTTTGAATGAGCCTTCTCACAATATTCTTGGAGAACTGGGTTGATATGATCACCCCTGGAAAAAACAACAAAAAAAAACAACAAACGAACAAATAAACACGCATCCGGGATCCTTCTTCTGGCAAAAAATACAAAAGTCCACATTTTTGCAGATAAAAGCTTAAAACCGCTACAATAGGAATTTCTGATAGGCTACGTCAAATCTCATAGTGTGATTCTCGTAAAGATTCTATGACTTATAGTGGGTGCTTCCATCTTTTTCCAAAAATAAGGCAAATTTTCTCAGGCTCGTACTGTTTAATGCCTAAACATTGCTGTCACTCTTTGAAAAATAGGGATGATCCATAGCCCTCTGGAAAAAATAATTAATAAAACTACAATACCCTTCCATATTAAATAAGTAAAAAAACATTCAGTTCAGAATTTCCAAAAAAGCATGGAATAAAATTGTTATATCTAATATGTTCAAACATTAGAATTTTACATATTCATCTAGGAAAAATCTAACATTTTGCAAAAAAATTCTTTTTTCTTATAACCGGTATTTTTTTTCAACCAATAAAGTGAATATAATATGCTGGACTTTACTTTTCAGAGAGCACTTGAGGAGAATCTATTTTAAAGTTTTGAACATATAATATTACAAGTTCGGTAAAACTAAAGTTGGTTCTGTGGTACCCGGGTAAGCTCTGTTTAGATATTAATTAAAAAACTTTCCGAAAAAGAAGTGTTTCAAAGAATAGTAAAGGCCATTTTAAACTTAAAATCAGCAGATACACATAACTGTTAAAATTCAAACTCAAAACGACCAGAAATTACTAATAAAGAATGAACGAGACCCAAAACGAACAGAAATTAGATAAACAATCATAGCAAAAAACATACAACAAGTAATAATATATAAACGAATAAGTAAATCTTAAAGCGAGTAATGCTTAAATTGAATATACAAATCAATCTTAAAACGAAAAACAAAAACAAAAAGAGTTTGGGTATCGTCTCCTTCTCTCACTGTAAAAGTCTAAAATCTACTGTGTCACTGAAGCTTTACTGAAAACGAATTTTATTAAAAATATTCTCTTTTGTACTTAATATTGAAAATAAACATCAAAATTACAGTAAAATTTTGAACTGATGAACTTTCAGCAATTAATAACATTATACATCAAATATTAAGTTTAATTTATTATTTCTTTCTAAAATTGTTCAAGACGAATATAGTTTAACTAAAAACAAGAGTTTGGATACTGCCCCCTTCCCTAACTGTAAAAACCTAAAGCCTTCTGCGTCACAGGCGCTTCACTGAAAACGAATTATATTACAAATGTTTTCTTTTCCAGTTCTTACAGCATTGAAAAAGAAAATAAAATTGCAGTGATATGAAATCTTGAACTGATAGATTTTTCAACAATTAATATGATTATAGATCAAATATTCAATTTGATTTTGTTTATACTTTCCAAGACTGTTCAAGACACACATAGTTTTCAGTGAAGTGCCAATGACGCAGTAGGTTTTAGACTTTTGCAGTGAGAGAAGGAGGCGATACCCAATCTCTTGTTTGTAGTTATTTGTGTTTGTTTCAAGCCTGATTTATATATTCAATTTAAATTTCACTCGTTATAAGATTTATTTATTCATTTACATTAGTATCCATTGAATGTTTGTTTGCATTTATTGTTTATTTAATTTCTTTTCGTTTTTGGGTTTCATTTATACTTCAATAGAAAAATAATTTTTTTTCGCTCTTTTGACTCTTTAAAAGTCAACTAGAACTTGTCATTTTCAATCAAATCAGCCCTCTCTGAATTTTATACGAGCATCCCTTATATAAGGACCATATATACCCCCCAGGCATAACTTATAACACCTGTCCCTAGGCCCTGGGGGTTGTCGACCCCGGAGTTTTAATACCTGATGTTTGAACTATTTGTAACAAAATGGTCAACTCAAAACTTTTATCTGATGGGTTTGGGGAAGAAAAAGGCGTGGAGGGGAGAGGGGCTAGTTGCCGTTCGATCTCTTTTAACTCTAAAAAAGTGAACTAAAAAGTTTCTGTTTCCAATAAAATGAGCCCTTTCTGAAGTATATACGAGTATTCCTTCTATAAGAACCATATTTGCCCCCAGGGCATAACTTACAACGCCTCCCCCTGACCCTGGGGGTTTGTGTCGACACTGGAGTTTTTGCCATATAATCTTTAAACTAATTTCAACAAAATGATTATCTCAAAATTTGCATCAGATGTATTTGGGAAAAATGGGGTGTGGGGGGTCTAGTTGCCATCCGATCTCTTTTGGCTCTTAAAAGGTGAACTAGAACTTTCATTTTCCAATCAAATGAGCCCTCTTTGAAGTTTATATGAGCATCCCTTCCGTAAGAACCACATATGTCCCCAGTCCATAACTTACAACGCCTACCCGCAGGCCCTGGGGGTGGTGTCAACACCGGAGTTTTTGTTATATGATCTTTGAACTATTTTTAGCAAAATGGCTATCTCAAAATTTTTATCGCATGCATTTGGGAAAAAAGGCGTGGCGGGCAGGCTGGTTACGCTCTAATCTCTTTTGACTCTTAAAAACTGAACTATAGCTTTCAATTTGCAATAAAACGAGCCCTCTCTGAACTTTATACGAGCATTCCTTCCATAAGAACCATATATGCCCCCAGGCATATATGGCTTTCAAATTTTGATCGGGTGACTTTGGGAAAAAAATGTGCTTGGGAGGGGACCTAGTTGCCCTCAAAATTTTTTGTTTACTTAAAAAGGGCACTAGGACTTTTAATTTCCATTCGAATGAGCCCTCTCGCGATATCTTAAGACCACTGGGTCGATACGATCACCTCTGGGGAAAAAAAAATAAACACGCATCCGTGATCTTTCTTCTGGCAAAAAATACAGGATTCCACATTTTTGGCCATAGGTGCTTGGAACCTCTACAGTAGGATTCTCTGATACAGAATCTGATGGTGTGATTAAGATTCTATGACTTTTGAGGATGTTTCCCCCTTTTTTCGAAAATAAGGATTCTCAGCATCGTAACTTTTGATGGGTAAGACTAAACTTGATGAAACTTATGTATTTGAAATCAACATAAAAATGCAATCCTTTTAATGCATTTATTGGTATCAAAAATCTGTTTTTTAGAGTTTCGATTACTATTGAGCCGGGTCACTCCTTACTTACAGTTCTTTACCACCAACTGTTTGGTAAAAAGTCAGGACAGCAGATTGCTGTCCTGCGAGAAATGCAAAGATATCTAAAAATACTGATTCTGATGACTAATTTCGGCACTCAGGGACATCAATAAAGGACGCTGGGTAATTTTAATGCCTCCATGTATACAAAGTACCAGTCGGAACATCACTTGCTAAAACCGTACACAGGAGGGGAGGGGCTTGTCCCCCGAAATTCCAAATTTTCCTGAATGTCCGGGTATTTTTATTCAAATCGTTAAATATTTATTTTATTATTGACCCCCGCCCCCCTGTGCGCGTGCTTGCAATATATCCTCTAAATTACATCAGTAGAAAGGAAACACAAATCCTCAAAGACAGCTGCATCATTATTCGGAGGGTCTGTAGTTGAATAAGAAATCATCAAAAAACTAATTGCCACTAAAACCTTTACTGCTTAAGTATTTATTGAGCGAGCGTGAATATCAAGCAGATGGATAACCTACAAGTGTTACCAGATGGTAATTAACTATGTGGTGAAGTTATTATTATACGGTTGATTACCCATCTAGGACTATTTCTATTGTTCTTAGTTTAGAATTGTGAAAATAGGATTTTCTATATTGGAATTAAATATGT
Organism: Artemia sp. Qi Xiang Cuo; assembly: GCF_049724085.1. Lineage (NCBI taxonomy): Eukaryota > Metazoa > Arthropoda > Branchiopoda > Anostraca > Artemiidae > Artemia > Artemia sp. Qi Xiang Cuo. Next base: position 50,954,782 of record NC_142803.1, read on the forward strand.
GGGGGATATAAGAACCCCTATGGAGCTCCTTACTTTTATGTCTGATTGCCTGACGGATTGGCGGCTATTAAGTGCAGCGTAAGATGAGATAAACTCTAAATGAATTCCGAGCTTCTTTTCTGAACGCTGTGGCAAGCAGTTTTGCTTTGCGCTGCATCAATGAATAATTATTCATTGATGCTAATTATAACAACACTTGTTTTATTAACAATTGTTCATAACATGAGTGTTAATAACATTGACGTTAGTGACAATGAACTCAATTATAGTTAAGTTCATTATACATGTTGCAGAAAATTCTGCAACATGCAGAATTTTCTGTAACAAGCGGAAAATTCTACAAAACGCAGAAAAAGAGGAAAGCCACATTTTCTTGAAATATGTATTTAAGCATTGCCCTTAATGAATTTAAATAAGCCTTACCGTATTGAAGGTTTCTTTCAAAAATATAAAACAAACAATCCGTAGTAACGAACTTTAAGTATGGAGTGATTCAGTGAAATAGTAACCGAAACTCTAAAAAACAGAATTTTGATAACAGTAAATACATCAAAAGAATTTTCTTTTTATGTGGATTCAAAGTATATAAGACTCAATAGATTTAGTTTTACCAATAAAAAGCTACGGGCCTGAGACAATTTGCTTGTTTTCAAAAAATGGGGGGAAACATTCTCCAAAAGTAGAGGAATTGAAAATTGCATCCTCAGATTCAGCGTATCAGATAATTCCCCTATAGAGTTTTCAAGCTCCGATCTTTAAAAATGGGAAATTTCGTATTTTTGGCCAGGAGAAAGATCACGGATGCGTGTTTATTTTTATTTGTTTTTTTTTCTAGGGGTTATTATATCGACCCTATGGTCCTACAAGATTGGGAGGGGGTTTATTTTTAACAAAAATCGAAAGTGCTAGTGCCTCTTTAAGTGACCAAAAATTTGGTGGGCTACTAGCCCCCTCCCACGCCCTTTTTCCCCGAAGTCACCCGATCAAAACTTAGTTGAAAGGTTATCATAGTTGAAAGGTCCAATTACTACGTTGATTGACCGAAACACAGCCCCTGGAAAAATGGTTGCAAGTTATGAAATTTGCTCGTTGTTTACAAATAGTATATATTGTAAACAATAAAAATATTTTTCAGGGGAAGGTTTTTCTGGGGATGGATTTTCTACAGGAAGAATTTCTCATTGGGATGGAAGTGTCCGAGGGTGAACTTTCCAGGAGAAATTTATGCGGCGGGAATTTGCCGAAATTCATACACGAAGTTCCTTGGGTATTTTCTGGGGAAATTTTTCAGCAGAGTTGGAATTCCCTGGGGGATTTTTACGTTGAGGGGTTTCCCACGGGAGAAATTTTCCATGGTGTTATTATCTCCCGGAGAGGTTCTCCGCGGGAAATTTTTAGCGGTAGAAAAATCTTTCATTGGGGGGGGGAGGGTTTTCCGGAACAAAATTTTCTACATAGGGAGGATTCCGCCATGACATAAAAACATAAAAACTAATATTAAATTAAAAAAAAAATTCTACTGAAAGTAAAGAGCAACGTTAAAACTTAAGACGAACAGAAATTATTCTGAATAGGAAAGGAGCTGGTCGCTACTCTATACCCCGCTCTTTACGCTTAAGCTCAACTTTTTGTCCCAATTATCTAAGAACAATTCCTGAAACACAAGGTACACTCAATCAGAATCAGAACCTTTTTGAAAGTAATAAAAAAGCCTTAGGATAGAAAGCGAGGTATAGAGAAGGGGACACCCCCTTCACATACAGTATTTCTCTTCGTTGACTGTACATGACGTTTGACAAGAAACCAGAAAATAAAAAAAAAAACATAATTAAACAGCAAGCAAGAAAACGAGGGTCATTTTCAGCTAGTGGCGAAAAGACAAAAGCGCATATTTCGGCAAGTGCCTCCGTCAAGCCGTCCTCAAAGAAAAGAAAATAACCTTTTGAAGACAATGGAAGAAACTGAAGTGAAACCATGCTGAAAATCTCCCTCATTTTCTTGGTTATTTTTTAATCATTTTTTTGTATATTCTCTTCTTTTGTCGAAAATCGCAAAAATGCCACAGATCTACTAAGGCCACGAGATTCGCTGATTTCTGAGACAAGTAATTCCCTATTTGTCTTTGGTCAAACATTACAATTCGGTTTTTTCCCTGGCTTGTAGCTGTTTGCCCACTGACTAGCAGAGCTCATAAGATGTCATGCTATGGAACTGACTTGATGTGATTTCGCTGAATAAACACCAAAGTTCATATAATTATCCAGTATGATCATTCCCTATCTCACCCATTATAAAGCCCGGACCGGGGTGCGAGTGCTCCAGAGAACGTAGAAACATAAGCGGCGTCAGATCTTTTCACGGTAGACAAGTCAGACGCGAAACAATTGGAAACAAGTGGAAACCCGCTATTACGAATAATGCACTTTACGCGAAACAATCGGAAACAAGTGGAAACCCGCTATTAATAACTGCACGAAGAAGTGGGAGGAGCTTTTTGTTCACACTGAGAACGAAGACCAGAAATGATCTGCGATAAGCTTACTGGATAATTATATGAACCGTGCTTGAACACAAACAAAGCTGATTAAAATATACAGAGCACTCTTTGTTAATTGTAAAGGTGACTCGTATTCTCCATGAACCAATTTCAGAAATAATGCCGAGTTTAAGATTAGTAAGAAATCTAAATTTACCTTAGTGGGATAGCTTGGAAAAATGTTCTTCTCTAATTACAATATCAAGATGATAGAAAACGCCTTTTTAAACGTCATTTTTTTGTGAGTATTTCCCATTCCAGTGGAAATGACTTTTTTCCAGCGTAAAGACATGTTTCAAACTTGAATTTGCTACGACTAGGCGTGGATTTGCTTGTAAGAGGTTAGTATTCCAAAAGCTTCCTAAGAACAACTTTTAAAAAAAGATTCCTTTTTATTTGATAAAAACAAACTAGAAAAATACAATTACTCTCAAGTTTTTTATATTTCTTTTTATTCCTAATAAGAGCAAAAGTTGAAGTTGGAATTCAGTTGGCTTAGTTAAAAGAATTTTTGTAGTGACTCCGAAGCTAAGAATTTTAAGCCTAAAAGGCATTATTTTTAAAATATATTTTACTTAGTAGAAAAATATCTCATTTTTATAATTATTAATGTTCTACTTTTAGTAACTTTGAGGTAATTAGTCCGAAATGTCTTTTATTGTAAAATGATGACTAAGATAGTGAATTCCACGCACATTACTTGTGTAATTTTTTTTATTGGTAAGTCTGAATTTAATAAAATGCAGAAAGCTTTATCAGGGCTCGAATAAAAAAATATCGGTTTGAATTAAAGAAAAAAGCCAATATCCTAAGAAAAAAAATATATATGAAGTGATTTTATTGAAGCCCCTACTGACGAATCCTAAACCCAGAGTGCTCAAAGTTCCCATTTCTTCATTTTGGTTCTATATTAAATCGAAGACACTCGTGGGAGAATGATTTCTCAAAAAGATTTTATACCCCATATATATCGTAAAATGTGATATCAAATTGAACATCACTGGTGTATGAACGCTTAGCTCGAATTGCTGAAATGGTCACTAGTGCTTTACTAAAAGTGAACGTTTTTGCTCTGAGAGCATGAAAATACTTCTTTTTTTGAAATTCTATAGCATTAGTATTGGTATCTGCTGCAATTGATAAATATTTGCCTGATGCAAAGAACTACAATAATTGAGCATCAGTTGCATCGTATTGCATTTTAGGTAGGTCAGAGGTGGTCACTTGTACTTTACAAGGAGGGGGGAATTGAAGGAGACAACAACCCCCTTCCATTAAGAATAATTTATTACCCTTTCATTTTTCACACTGCTCCTTGCTTGTATTTTAACACACTTATTGCTTTTATCACAATTTTATTTTATTTCCATTTTTTTTAAATTTGAGTTCCAATGCAAGTATACTTTTGAATATATATATATATATATATATATATATATATATATATATATATATATATATATATATATATATATATATATATATATATATATATATATATATATATATATATGTATATATAGCCAGTTACGTCTTTTGATGCTTCCCAGTGGTGGATCCAAAAAATATTAATTCAATAAAATGTTGGTCTTTATCGGACCAAAATGTTTTTCGCGTCACTAGATGCCCAAAACTGGCACTTTACTGTTGCTGCAATCTCGCTTTTTTGTGTTTAAATTAAAAAGGGCAGTGAAAACACTAGCTTTCAAATGACTCCTCATTTTTCTCTCCATAAACTTCTAGCAGCCCGCAAGCACCGGTAATTTTTTTTAATTTTTTTATTCTTGATATTTTCTTATGGAAGCAGTACTGCTACCATTGCTAAAAAGCGACATTTCCTGGTTTTCAAGATGGAGAATAGTCCAGTTTTAGCTTTCTACTGCGGCGATTTCTATTCTACAATTTCTTTTTATTTTGGTTTGCTACCATTTTCAAAAGTGTTTAGGCTTTGTCAAGTTCTTATAGTTTTGTATTACTAAATAAAGTGTTATGAAGCTAAACATGATTAAGAGCTACCATTCTAGAATCTTTTCCATTTTAGATTTTTTTTTTTTTTTAAATTTAAACTTTCTTCGACAACTCTATTATAATTTTTGGTAGCTATGGGCTGAGGTTAATCTTTACGAGGGTGCTGTTACCATTTCAACCATGAATTGAACTATTTGTTAATTCATGACTTATGAGAAGCTGTAATGTAATATTTTACCTTTTATATCATTGTTTATTTATAGCAAAAAAAAAGTATGGTAACACCAATAAATATCCTAAATCCAAAAGTTTCTATAACTTGGACTAAAGAAGAAAGTGGGGTGATGTACTCCTAATGAAAAGTACTAGACTAATGTCAATACATATTTAACCAATTTTCGGAGTTTACAGCTTTTTTTATTCACTTATTTTGAACTTTCGATCACATATGGCCAAGATAAAACCTAAGCAACTTTCAAGCTGTCATACAAAAGCTGTTGCTAATACAAATTTGTTATGATATTTTTAAACTTATCATACAGAGTTGCATTTCGACATTTTCTTAACAATCTTAACAATCTACCAATTTGAAGAAAATAACATTTTATTAACAATCTGAAATTATTACATGTTACAAAAATAAAGTCAAAATACAATGCTGGGATAATGACAACCTGATCGTTCTCTCAAATCCTTGGCAATCTTCCTCTGTTAACAGTTGTGGGCATTCCAATTTATGGGGGATTCCCATCGTAAAAATTTTCTTATAATCTTGTTCATATTCGGCTTAAATTACAATAACAGATGATAACATTATTAATCTAACATCGAAAATAATAAATGGTCCCACTCGTAATTCATATATAACCAAATTCCATTTTTCTATCTTATGGACATCATAACATAGTAGACTTTGAGAAAAATTAAGGCGATAGGATTGTTACAATAGTATAACAGCCTTGCATGGGAACAAATACACATGGGAGCCACTTCGTCCACCTTTCTGACTCGCTCTAGAAGAGGGTAAAGGATATTTGTCTACAGGGAGGTTACGAGTCTGATCGGTGCTGCTGTAGACTATTTCATTAACATGCAATTTTAAATTGGGTCACCCTTGTTCATTAACACGTGTTCATTTTATGGTTCTTTACTCTGCAAAAAAAAGAAACACTAGACAAATCTCCAAAGAACTACTCGAACATAAGAAATTAGTAAAACACAGATTGACTAACAATAAATCTTTATCTGCATGTTTTTTTTTAAATTAATTAAAAAGACTTTTTCCACAAAATAAGCTTTTCAAAGAAAAGTAAAGAACTCCATAAAGCAAAAAATTAGCAAAAATCAAATCAAATAATCTACCAAGCGTGAAACTACCACAAATCAGCATCGATAAATAAATGAAACCCAAAACGAACAAAAATTACAATAAATAATCGAGTCAAACTCAAAACGAGCAGAAATTAACGTAAGTTCGGCTTAAAACCCCTATGCCTTCCCAAGGTTCAGAACATAATTTATACTTTACTGACAAAAATTTAAATGTTTTTACTTTTATAACTTCAATAAATCAAATAATATCAGTATATGCACATTAAACTGACAATTCACTCTCATTTGTGTTTTCCTAAAAAAAAAACTTAACATTGAACAAAATGGACATCTCAAAATTATGATTTGATGTGTTTGGGGAAATGGTGGACGTGAGAGGGGGATTAGTTGTCCCTTAATCACTTTCGACTTTAAAAGGGCACTAGTCCTTTCAATTTCCGATTGAATGCGCCCTTTTTTAAGTTTTTACAACAGCGGTATCTATAAAAACCTTATAAGGCCCCAGGGCATAACTTACAACCCTTGCCCTGAGTGCTGTGGGGGGGGGGGGTCATCCTTAAATACCTAATTTCCGAAACATTTGACTACGTTGAATAAAATGCCTATCTAAATATTTTGATTGGATGTGTTTGGGGAAAAGGTGGGCGTGAGAGGGGGGGGGGGGTTAGTTGCCCTCAAATAACTTTGGACTATTAAAAAGGGCACTAGACCTTTGAATTTTTAATCGAATGAGCCTTTTTTCAAGTTTCTACGACAAAGATTTTAATAAGAAAACTTATATGTCCCCAGGGCATAACTTATCAAACTTTCCCTGAAGACTGTCGGGGAAGTTTCCTACTCAAAGGTATAATTTTCTGAGCCTTAAGCTGCTTGGAACAAAATGAATATCTCAAAATTTTGATTGGATGTGTTGGGGGAAATGGTGGGCGTGGAAGGGGTGTTATTTGCTTTTCAATCACTTTCGACTAATAAAAAGGACACTAACCATTTCAGTTTCCAATTGAATGAACCCTTTTTGAAGTTTCTATGACAACCTGTTTTATAAGAACCTTATATGCCCCCAGGGCATAGCTTACAGCCCTTGCCCTGAGGGCTGGGGAGGGGGCTTTCATCCTCAAAGACATAATTTCCGGACCTTTCAACTACGTTGAACAAAATGGCTATCTCAAAATTTTTATTGGATGTGTTTGGGGAAACGATGGGAATGAGAGGAGGGTTAGTTGCCCTCCAATCACTTTCGACTATTAAAAAGGGTACTAGCCCTTTGAATTTCCAATTGAATGGGCTTTTTTGAAGTTTCTACTAAAACGCTTTCTATAAAAACCTCGTAAGCCCCCATGGCGTAACTTACAACCCTTGTCCTGGGGGCTGTGGGGGAGTTTCCTCCTCAAAAACATAATTTGAATCTGCAAATAAACAAGGCTGATTATAATGGCTATCTAAAAATGTTGTTTGGATGCGTTTGAGGAAATGGTGGGCCTGGATGTGGTGTTAGTTGCCTACCGATACCTTTCGACTATAGAAAAGGGCACAAGCCACTCCAATTTCCAATTGAATGAGCCCTTTTTGAAGTTTTTACGACAATTTTTTCGATAAGAAGTGCCCTGGTCTAAAGGAAAAAAAAACAATAAATAATACATTGTACTAACATCGTTCTTATATACCCCCAGAACATAACATAAAACCCTTGCCCTGAGGGTTGTGGGGTAGTGTCCTCCTCAAAAACATAATTTCTATCTGAAAATTTACTACGCTGAACAAAATGGCTATCTCAAAATTTTGATTGGATGTGTTTGGGAAAATGGTGGGCGTGGAAGGGGTGTTAGCTGCCTTCCAATCACTTTCGAATATTAAAAAGGGCACTAGCCGTTCCAATCTCCATTTGAATGAGCCCTTTTCGAAGTTTCTACGACAACTCCTTCGATACGAAGTGCCCTAGTATGGAAGAAAACAAAAAATAAATAATACATTGTGCCAACATCGTTCTTTACTCAGGCAGCGCGATTGCGCTGCCTATGATAATAGCCTTAAATAACCTTTTCTGGTCAATTTTACCTTAAGTCACCCTTGTTAATTATTACAAGTTAATTTTCTAGATCTTTACTGTTCAAGAAAAAGCTAGTGAATTGCCCAACAGCTTACTAAATCATAAATTTTGTTTAAGTAAAACACAGATTGACTAAAAAAATCTTTATCTGAACGTTTTTTTTCTTTCAAAACAATAAAGTTCTTTTCCACCTTCTGAAAGGCTTTAAAGCGTTAAATAACCTTTTCTGGTCATTTTTAACTTAGGTCACCCTTGTTATTTAACAATTGTTCCTTTTCTGGATTGTTACTGTTAAAAAAGAAAAGAAAAAAAGAACTAGACAAATAACCCAACAACTACTAGATCAGTAAATACTAATAAAACACAGATTGACTAACAATAAATCTATATTTTATCAAAACAATTAAGGCTTTAAAGCCTCAAAAACGTTTCCTGGTCATTTTAACCCAGGTTTGTACATTAACACTTGTTCATCTACTGAATTCCTACTACTCAGAAAAAAAAAACCTAGAATCGTCCAGCAACTATTAGTTCAGAAAAAAAAGTAAAAAACAAAATCATCTAAAAATAAAGCTTCCTCTGACAATTTCTTCGAAACAATTCAGCTCATTTCCATCTTCTGAGATATGTTTGAAGTTGTAAAGGCTAGATTTGTTGTTGGTGGAGTGTTTTAAACAAAGATTCTTTTTTCTAACGTTAATGTTAAAAAGGAGTTACAAGGACAATAGTTTCCAGAATTAGTTCAGTAAAAATAATATAACAGTTTCTAACACATAATAGAGCTTTCTAAACGCTTTTGTTTAACTTTGGCTGTTTAAAGGATAAATCCTTCAAATATGAAATCTTCTGACGATCAATTACCCTTTTCAAGATATGGAAAATTTATAACCGATATTTTTTCGTTGTCAGAGCTAAGAATCGCATCTCATATTTTTATACTTCTGAAATAATTCCATGGTGTTCAAACATTTCATGGTTACGAACTGTAAGTAAGGAGTGACCCGGCTCAATGGTAACCGAAACTCTAAAAAACAGAATTTAGATACATCAAAAGAATCAGATTTTAATTTTGATTTCAAATATATAGGTTTCGTCAAGTTTAATCATACCCACCAAAAGTTACGCGCCTGAAAAAATTTGGCTGATTTTCGAAAAAAGGGAGAAGACCTCCTAAAAGCTATAGAACCTTAATGAAAATCATACCATCATATTCAGCGTATCAGAGAACCCTACTGTAGAGGTTTAAAGCTCCTATCTACAAAAATGGGGAATTTTCCATTTTTTGCCAGAAGAAAGATCACGGATGCGTGTTTATTTGTTTTTTTGTTTCTTTTTGTTTGTTTTTTTTTTTCTTTTTCCCAGGGATGATCGTATCGAACCAGTGGTCCTAGAATATCGCGGTAGGGCTCATTGGAACGGAAATTAAAATTTCTAGTGCTCTTTTAAGTGAACAAAAAAATGGACGGCAACTAGGCCCCCTCCCACGCTCATTTTGTTCCCAAGTCACGCGATCAAAATTTTGAGATGGTCAGTTTGTTCAGCATGGTCGAAAATGTTATAACTATGTCATTTAGGATGACTGAATCCCTCGAAGCCCCCAGGGGGAGGGCTGAAAGTTATGAACTTTACCCATTTTTAACATATAGTATTGGTTATTGGGAAGTATACAGACGTTTTCAGGGGGAATTTTTTCTGGTATTGAGGGGAGGTGGATCGGGAGTTATATGGGAGGATCTTTTCATGAAGGAAGTTTTCATGGGGGAAGGGACATGGCTATGAAGGGGAGCCGGATTTCCCATCATTATTTAAAACAAAAATCAGAAATTAAATATAAAAAAAAAGTTTTTCAACTGAAAGTAAAGAGCAACATCAAAACTTAAAACGAACAAAAAATATTAGCTATGTGATTGGGTTCACCTTCTAGTCAATGCCTCGTTCTTTAAGTCAAAGATTTTTTAGTACTTTCATAAGAACTATTTATTCTAATTAACGGCCTTTGTGATTAAGGGATAATTTTTAAAGAATTGGAACAAAATTCGAACTTTAGCTTAAAGAGCAAGGTATTGACTAGGGTTACGTAAGTTAATTTGTAAATTACATCAGAACCAAATTTAGAGACAGCCATTTAGCAAAAGAGAAGTAAAATTTTTATGCAAATTTTGTTTACTTATTCATGATGGTGAGCCAAAATAAAAGCTGCATTAACTAAAAAACGATCAGAAATTAAATAAAAAAAACAAGATTTTAAACTGAAAGTAAGGAGCGACATTAAAACTTAAAACGAACAGAAATTATTCCGTATATGAAAGGGGTTGTCCCCTCCTCAACACCTCGCTCTTTACGCAAAAGTTTGACTCTGTGTCACAACTTTATTTTTTAAAACAATAAAAAACTTTGGCGTAAAGAGCGAGGCCCTGAAGAGGGGACAGCCCCTTTCAAATACGGAATAATTTCTGTTCGTTTTCAGTTTTATTGTCGCTCCTTACTTTCAGTTTAAAAAACTTGTTTTTTTTATTTAATTAGCTAAAAGGGCCGAAGTCCACCTTTCCTAATTTTACAGGAGATCAACATGAAATGAAAACGCACAATGAAAAAGTCTTTCTCACAAATCCGAATTTAAGAAAGCTATAACTTTAAAGAATGATTCCTAGTTAACTTTTTGATCGAAAATCAGTGGAATATCCTGAATATTACTCAGTGGAATATTACTGAATTTGTTGTTACTTACAAGATAGAGGACTTACGCTCTTGTTACGCCCTTTTGGAACAATTAATAACTCGGTGAGAATTATATAAGCCCATTTTGAATAAAGCAATCGAAAGATATTTTCAAGTTCTTTCGAACCATGTTCGAAACTCATTTTTGGAAGAAAAAAACTGGACTTAGGTCCTTTTTTGCAAAACGCCACAGAGTTGCCAAACACTGTTTAATGAAATCTTCTGAAAGAAAGGATTAGCAGGATAATATAGGTCGGGAGAATCAAAGCGTGGTTGAAGATACATCGCTCCTTCTGAGAACAGCTTAGCAAATTGTTTTGACAATTATTCTAGATCCTTGGAAATGTCATATACGTGTTTTAGCTGTGGCAGTGATGATTTCTTAGTAAAAAATATGGTATATATTATATACTTCCTAATATATAAATTACTAGGATCAAATACGAAAAGATTTATTTTTTTCATAAAAGTTTTACTAAAGACCAGAAAAGTAAAATAAAACACTGATTTGACGTTTTGACGTTTAACGTTCTGATTTACAATTTAACTGATTTAACGTTCTTTAATGTTTCTATCCTAAAATCCACTGTAAACTAAAAAATGTAATATAAAACTACAAATGAAAGCATGGGAGTGTCAGGAAATATTTTATAAGTGTTCAAGGAGGACGGAATGTGATGTTAACGTTAGTAGAATGGGGGGTGCTACTCGTGTCAGGGCTCCTTTTATGGGCATAGAATACTGACAAGGCTCCAAATATGGGCATAGAGTCATTAGGGAGAACACGTGGTTAATGGGGTCAATGACCTCTTTTTCCAAGGTCGATTTATTTGATGTTTCTATGTGCAATAACTCCGGGACGAAGGTTGCACATGCGCATTGAATTCTAACGGGAACAATGTTATTGATTGCGTAATCGAAGGGGAAGTGAATTTCCGAGAACTTGATTGCGTAATCGAAGGGAAAGTGGATTTCTGAGAAATTGATTGCGTAATCAAAGTGTGTCAACAGCAACAACAACGACCTTGACATTCGCTGAGAGCGTGCACTTACAACAACATCGACCTTGGAACACCTGTGCAGTCGACCTCAATTCACCTATCGTGAATCAATAATTCCCCTTAGAAACAACAAATTAATTCCCATTTCTTGACAGATCAATCACTCAATGACATCATCTGTCAGACTTTAAAAATTTCCGCCTAGAAACATTTCTCCAGGAATAGATCCATATCATTAATGTCTTTGCCTCGGGAACAACTCTTTTGGTCGAACTCCAAAGGATATTAATAACCAAAGGCCATGGAAACAATTAGGCAAGAAAGATCTTAGCGATGAATTGTTTTAGCGCGCGAGAAGGTTTCCTATTAATTTGAAATGCGTTAGCACAGAGATGCCAATAACAAAGGAACACGCTGAATTTACGTTTAGTGATTATTTGGGCGAAACCGTTTTAGACAGGTTATGGAACTATTTCGGCGAAACAGATAGAGACATTTTAAAAGAAGATTTTTGAAGAGATTTTGGAGGAGGTTTTGAGTGTGGTCGTTATAATACACAAGTTTCATTTGAACAGTGTTGTGAGGTCCTCTAACCCAACCCCAAAGGGTTCCAATCCTCCTACCCCAACCCCGAAGGAAGCCCCCGGTCCTCAAAGCCCCCCAAACTCCCAAAGGCCCTCCACCAGTCCCCCAAAGGCCCATCGAGTTCCCAAAAGGCCAACAGGGTTCCAAAGACCCTCCCCCGGCCCCCAAAGGCCCACCCAGACCCTCAACGGCCATCCCCGGGCTCCCCAAAGGCCCATCGAGTTCCCAAAAGGTCCACCGGGCTCCCAAAGGACCAATCAGTCCTCAAGTGCCCCCCAGACCCCCAAAGGCCCACCCTGTGCCCCAAAGGCCCACCACCGGTCCCCAACTGTCCCCCAGGCACCCAAAGGCCCTCCCGGTGCCCCAAAGGCCCACCCAGACCCCCAAAGGCTCTTTCCGGACCCCCCGGCCCATCCCCGTAGTGGTTGGTTTTGGTTTAACTTGTCACCGTTACAGTTTCTTTATTTTTCAAAGTTCATTTTTAATTTCTTTCGTTGTAATGCAATAGTTGGAATATTTCAGTAGTGTTTGGTCGTGGTTTACCTTGTCACAGTTACATTTTCATGATTTTTCAAAGTTCATTTAGAATTTATTTCTTTGAAAAGCAAGAGTTTGAATATTTCAGTAGAGTTTGCTTTTGGTTTACCTTGTCAAAGTTACACTTTCTTGATTTTTCAAAGCTAATTTCAAATTGCTTTTGTTAAAATGCAAGAGTTTGACTATTTCAGTAATGTTTTGTTATGGTTTACCTTGTCACAGTTACATTTTCCTGATTTTTCAAAGTTCATTTTGAATTTATTTCGTTGAAATGCAAGAGTTGGTCTATTTCAGTAGTGTTTGGTTATGGTTTACCTTGTCACAGGTACATTTTCCTGATTTTTCAAAGTTCATTTTGAATTTCTTTCCTTGAAATGCAAGAGTTGGACTATTTCAGTAGTGTTTGGTTATGGTTTACCTTGTCACAATTACATTTTCTTGATTTTTCAAAGTTCATTTTGAATTTCTTTCGTTGAAATGCAATAGATGGAATATTTCAGTAGTGTTTGGTTATGGTTTACCTTGTCAGAGTTACATTTTCTCGATTTTTTCAAAGTTCATTTTTAATTTTTTTCGTTGAAATGCAAGAGTTGGAATATTTCAGTAGTGTTTGGTTGTGTTTTACCTTGTCAAATTTACATTTTCTTGATTTTTCAAATTTCATTTTGAATTTATTTCATTGAAATGCAAGAGTTGGAATATTTCACTAGTGTTTGGTTGTGGTTTACCTTGTCACAATTACATTTTCTTGATTTTTCAATGTTCATTTGAATTTCTTTCGTTGAAATGCAAGAGTTGGAATATTTCACTAGTGTTTGGTTGTGGTTTACCTTGTCACAATTAAATTTTCTTGATTTTTAAAAGTTAATTTTTGAATTTCTTTCGTTGAAAAGCAAGAGTTGGAATATTTCAGTAGTGTTTGGTTGTGGTTTACCTTGTCACAATTACATTTCTTGATTTTTCAAAGTTCATTTGAATTTCTTTCGTTGAAATGCAAGAGTTGGAATATTTCAGCAGTGTTTGGTTGTGGTTTACCTTGGCACATTTACATTTTATTGATTTTTCAAAGTTCATTTTGAATTTCTTTCGTTGAAATGCAAGAGTTGGAATATTTCAGTAGTGTTTGGCTGTGGTTTACCTTGTCACAGTTACATTTTCTTGATTTTTAAAATTTCATTTGAATTTCTTTCGTTGAAATCCAAGAGTTGGAATATTTCAGTAGAGTTAGGTTGTGGTTTACCTTGTCACAGTTACATTTTCTTGATTTTTCAAAGTTCATTTTGAATTTCTATCGTTGAAATGCAAGAGTTGGAATATTTCAGTAGTGTTTGGTTGTGGTTTACCTTGTCAAAGTTACATTTTCTTGATTTTTCAAATTTAATTTTGAATTTCTTTCGTTGAAAATCAAGAGTTGGAATATTTCAGTAGTGTTTGCTTGTGGTTTACCTTGTCACAGTTACATTTTCTTGATTTTTCAAAGTTCATTTGAATTTCTTTCATTGAAATGCAAGAGTTGGAATATTTCAGCAGTGTTTGGTTGTGGTTTACCTTTCCACATTTAAATTTTCTTGATTTTTCAAAGTTCATTTTGAATTTGTTTCGTTGAAATGCAATAGTTGGAATATTTCAGTAGAGTTTGGTATAGGTATACAAAGTCAAAGATAGAGATTATATATTTATAAAAGGTAATTTTTAAATTAGTTAAGTTAAATTAACTAGTTGGAATATTTCAGTAGTGTTTGGTTGAGATTTACCTTGTCACAGTTACATTTTCATGATTTTTCAAAACTCATTTTGAATTTCTTTCGTTGAAATGCAAGAGTTGGAATATTTCAATAGTGTTTGCTTATGGTTTACCTTGTCACAGTTACATTTTCTTGATTTTTCAAAGTTCATTTTGAATTTCTTTCGTTGAAATGCAAGAGTTGCAATATTTCAGTAGTGTTTGGTTATTGTTTACCATGTCACAGGTACATTTTCTTGATTTTTCAAAGTTCATTTCGAATTTCTTTCGTTGAAATGAAAGACTTGGACTATTTCAGTTCTGTTTGGTTATGGTTTACATTATCACAGTTACATTTTATTTATTTTTCAAAGATCATTTTGAATTTCTTTCGTTGAAAAGCAAGAGTTGGAATATTTCAGTAGTGTTTGCTTATGGTTTACCTTGTCACAGTTGCATTTTCTTGATTTTTCAAAGTTCATTTCGAATTTCTTTCGTTGAAATGCAAGAGTTGGAATATTTCAATGGTGTTTGTTTATGGTTCACCTTATCACAGTTAAATTTTCTTGATTTTCAAATTAATTTTGAATTTCTTTCATTGACATGCACGAGTTGGAATATTTCACTAGTGTTTGGTTCTGGTTTACCTTGCCAAATTTACACACATGTATACACATGTACGCACATGTGCTTATCATGAGTGCCCATGATAAATTAACCTAACCTTTTCCGGTGAGTATGGTTAGGTTAGACTAGATTAAGTTAGGTTAGATTAGGTTAGGTTAGGTTAGCCTACGTACGCTTCACTTAGGTTAGCTTAAGTTAGGTGAGAGACATGCACTAAGTTAGATGTATGATTAGGTTAGGTTAGGTTAGATTAAGTTAGGTTAGGTTAAGTTAGGTTAGGCTAGGTTAGCCTACGTACGCGCGCGTACGTAGGCTAACCTAGCCTAACCTAACTTAACCTAACCTAACTTAATCTAACCTAACCTAACCTAATCATACATCTAACTTAGTGCATGTCTCTCACCTAACTTAAGCTAACCTAAGTGAAGCGTACGTAGGCTAACCTAACCTAACCTAATCTAACCTAACTTAATCTAGTCTAACCTAACCATACTCACCGGAAAAGGTTAGGTTAACTTATCATGAGCACTCATGATAAGCACATGTGCGTACATGTGTATACATGTGTGTAAATGTGGCAAGGTAAACCAGAACCAAACACTAGTGAAATATTCCAACTCTTGCAATTCAATGAAAGAAATTCAAAATGAATTTGAAAATCAAGAAAATGTAACTGTGATTAGGTAAACCATAACCAAACACCATTGAAATATTCCAACTCTTGAATTTCAACGAAATAAATTTAAAATGAACTTTGAAAAATCAAGAAAATCTATCTGTGAAGAGGTAAACCATAAACAAACACAACTGAAATATTCAAACTCTTTAATTAAAACGAATTAATTTAAAATGAAATTTTAAAAATCAAGAGACATCAACTGTTAAAATTTTAAAAGTAATCAACCACTCGTTAAAGAGTACCCTAATTTAAATTAAACGAATGATATCACAAGAGGAATTACTATACATGCGAATGCTACTTGAACAATGTAAACCATAACCCCAAACTACTGCAATAGAAAAAATATTGAATGTAAACGAAAGAAATTCAATATGAACAATGAAATATAAAGAAAATGTAACTGTGAGAATGTAAACAATAACCAAACACCACTGAAATAGTCCAACTCTTGCATTTCAACGAAAGAAATTCGAAATGAACTTTGAAAAATCAAGAAAATGTAACTGTGACAGGGTGAACCATAACCAAACACTACTGAAATATTCCAACTCTTGCATTTCAACTAAAGAAATTCAAAATGAACTTTGAAAAATCAAGAAAATGTAAATCTGACAAGGTAAACCATAAGCAAACCCTATTGAAATATTCCAACTCTTGCATTTCAACGAAAGAAATTCAAAATGAGTTTTGAAAAATCATGAAAATGTAACTGTGACAAGGTAAACCTCAACCAAACACTACTGAAATAGTCCAACTATGGCATTTCAATGAAATAAATTCAAAATGAAATTTTAAATAAATTGAAATGGCTTAGATACATGTAAAACCTAATACACACACACATTAAACAGTAAAACTCTTACATTACAACGACACACATACAAATGGACATTGAAAAATCAAGACACGTATACTTTTGCAAGGCCCTCAAAAAAAAAACACTGATGACATGGTAAACATCTTTTATTTCACTTAAAGAAATTCAAAATGAACTTTGAAAAATCAAGAAAATGTAACTGTGACAAGGTAAACCACAAGCAAACACTACTGAAATATTCCAACTCTTGCTTTTCAACGAAAGAAATTCATAATGAACTTTGAAAAATCAAGAAAATGTAACTTTGACAAGGTAAACCACAACCATACACTACTGAAATATTCCAACTCTTGCATTTCAACGATAGAAATTCAAAATGAACTTTGAAAAATCAAGAAAATGTAACTTTGACAAGTTAAACCACAACCTAACGCTACTGAAATATTCCAACTCTTGGATTTCAACTAAAGAAATTCAAAAGAACTTTGAAAAATCAAGAAAATGTAACTGTGACAAGGTAAACCACAACCAAACACTACTGAAATAATCCAACTCTTACATTTCAACGAAAGAAATTCAAAATAAACTTTTAAAAATCAAGAAAATGTAACTGTGACAAGGTAAACCACAACCAAACACTGCTGAAATATTCCAACTCTTGCATTTCAAGGAAAGAAATTCAAATGAACTTTTAAAAATCAAGAAAATGTAACTGTGACAAGGTAAACCACAAGCAAACACTACAGAAATATTCCAACTCTTGCTTTTCAACGAAAGAAATTCAAAAATGAACTTTGAAAAATCAAGAAAATGTAATTGTGACATGGTAAACCACAACCAAACACTAGTGAAATATTCCAACTCTTGCATTTCAACGAAAGAAATTCAAATGAACTTTGAAAAATAAAGAAAATTTAAATGTGAAAATGTAAACCACAACCAAACACTAGTGAAATATTCCAACTCTTGAATTTCAACGAAAGAAATTCAAAATGAACTATGAAAAATCTATAAAATGTAACTTTGACAATGTAAATCACAACCAAACACTACTGAAATATTCCAAATCTTGCAATTCAATGAAAGAAATTCAAAATGAAATTTGAAAAAATCAAGAAAATGTAACTGTGACAAGGTAAACCATAACCAAACACTACTGAAATATTCCAACTCTTGCATTTCAACGAAAGCAATTCAAAATGAACTTTGAACAATCAAGAAAATGTAATTGTGACAAGGTAAACCATAACCAAACACTACTGAAATAGTCCAATTCTTGCATTTCAAGGAAAGAAATTCAAAATGAACTTTGAAAAATCAGGAAAATGTACCTGTGACAAGGTAAACCATAAACAAACACTACTGAAATAGACCAACTCTTTCATTTCAACGAAAGAAATTCAAAATGAACTTTGAAAAATCAGGAAAATGTAACTGTGACAAGGTAAACCATAACAAAACAGTACTGAAATAGTCCAACTCTTGCATTTCAACGAAAGAAATTCGAAATGAACTTTGAAAAATCAAGAAAATGTAACTGTGACAAGGTAAACCATAACCAAACACTACTGAAATAGTCCAACTCTTGCTTTTCAACGAAATAAATTCAAAATGAGCTTTGAAAAATCATGAAAATGTAACTGTGACAAGGTAAACCATAAGCAAACACTACTGAAATAGTCCAACTCTTGCTTTTCAACTAAAGAAATTCAAAATGAACTTTGAAAAATCATGAAAATTTAACTGTGATAATGTAAACCACGACCAACCACTTCTGAAATATTCCAACTCTTGCATTTCAACGAAATAAATTCAAATGAACTTTGAAAAATCATGAAAATGTAACTGTGACAAGGTAAACCACAACCAAACACTCCTGAAATAGTCCAACTCTTGCTTTTCAACGAAATATATTCAAAATGAACTTTGAAAAATCATGAAAATGTAACTCTGATAAGGTAAACCACAACCTAACTCTACTGAAATATTCCAACTCTTGCATTTCAACAAAAGAAATTCAAAATGATCTTTGAAAAATCAAGAAAATGTAACTTTGATAAGGTAAACCACAACAAAACGCTACTGAAATATTCCAACTCTTGCTCTTCAAAGAAAGAAATTCAAAATGAACTTTGAAAAATCAAGAAAATGTAACTGTGACAAGGTAAACCACGACCAAACACTACTGAAATATTCCATCTCTTGAATTTCAACGAAAGAAATTCAAAATGAACTTTGAAAAATCAAGAAAATGTAACTGTGACAAAGTAAACCACAACCAAACACTACTGAAATATTACAACTCTTGCATTTCAATGAAAGAAATTCAGAATGAACTTTGAAAAATCACGAAAATGTAACTGTGACAAGGTAAACCACAACCAAACACTACTGATATATTCCAACTCTTGCATTTCAACGAAAGAAATTCAAAATGAACTTTGAAAAATCAAGAAAATGTAACTGTGACAATGTAAACCACTACCAAACACTAGTGAAATATTCCATCTCTTGCATTTCAACGAAAGAAATTCAAAATGAACTTTGAAAAATCCAGAAACTGTAACTTTGACAAGGTAAACAACGACAAAACACTCCTGAAATAGTCCAACTCTTGCATTTCAATGAAAGAAATTCAAAATGAACTTTGAAAAATCAAGAAAATGTAACTGTGACAAGGTAAACCACAACCAAACACTAGTGAAATATTCCAACTCCTGTATTTCAATGAAAGAAATTCAAAATGAACTTATGAAAAATCAATAAAATTTAACTGTGACAAGGTAAACCACAAACAAACGCTAATTATATTTTACATCTAATTAATGAAAAACTAGTAAAATAATAATGAACTTTTAAAAATAAATAAAATTTATCTTGGAAAATTTAAAACACAACCGAACGCTACTGAAATAGTCCAACTCTTGCATTTCAACAAAAGAAATTCAAATGAACTTTGAAAAATCAAGAAAATGTAACTGTGACAAAGTAAACCACAACCAAACACTACTGAAATATTCCAACTATTGCATTTCAACGAAAGAAATTCAAAATTAACTTTGAAAAATCAAGAAAATGTAACTGTTACAATGTAAGCCAAAACCAACCACTACTTAAATATTCAAAGTCTGGAATTTCAACTAAAGAAATTCAATTGAACCTTGAAAAATCAAGAAAATGTAACTGTGACAAGGTAAACAACAAACAAACCCTACTGAAATATTCCAACTATTGAATTTCAACAAAGGAAATTCAAAATGAGCTTTGAAAATCAAGAAAATGTAACTTTGACATGGTAAACCACAACCGAACGCTACTGAAATATTCCAACTCTTGCATTTCAACAAAAGAAATTCAAATGAACTTTGAAAAATAAATAAAATTTAACTGTGACAATGTAAACCACAACCAAACACTACTGAAATATTCCAACTAATGCATTTCAACGAAAGAAATTGAAAATGAACTTTGAAAAATCAAGAAAATGTAACTGTGACAAGGTAAACCACAACCAAACACTACTGAAATAGTCCAACTCTTGCATTTCAATGAAAGAAATTCAGAATGAACCTTGAAAAATCATGAAAATGTAACTGTGACAAGGTAAACCACAACCGAACACTACTGAAATATTCCAACTCTTGCATTTCAACAAAGGAAATTCAAAATGAGCTTTGAAAAATCAAGAAAATGTAACTTTGACATGGTAAACCACAACCGAACGCTACTGAAATATTCCAACTCTTGCATTTCAACAAAAGAAATTCAAAATGAACTTTTAAAAATCAAGAAAATGAAACTGTGACAAGGTAAACCACTCCCAAACAAGAGTGAAATATTCCAACTCTTGCATTTCAATTAAAGAAATTCAAAATGAACTTTGAAAAATCTAGAAAATTTAACTGTGACAAGGTAAACCACAACCTAACACTACTGAAATATTCCAACTCTTTCATTTCAATTAAAGAAATTCATAATGAACTTTGAAAAATCATGAAAATGTAACTGTGACAAGGTAAACCACAACCAAACGCTACTGAAATATTCCAACTCTTGCATTTCAACGAAAGAAATTCAGAATGAACTTTGAAAAATCAAGAAAATGTAACTGTGACAAGTTAAACCACAACCAAACACTACTGGGATGGGCTTTGGGGTCCGGAGATAGCATTTGGGGGTGTGGGTGGTCCGTGGGGGCGCGGGGAGGGCCTTGGGGTGCTGGGGGGACATTTGGGGACGGGGGGAGGGCCTTTGGGGCACTGGGAGGGCCTGGGGGGGGCGGGGGGGCACTTGCGGACGGATGGGTCCTTTGGGAGCCCGGTGGACCTTTTGGGAACTCGATGGGCCTTTGGGGAGCCCGGGGATGGCCGTTGAGGGTCTGGGTGGGCCTTTGGGGGCCGGGGAGGGTCTTTGGGGCACAGGGAGGGCCTTTGGAGGTCTGGGGGGCACTTGAGGACCGATTGGTCCTTTGGGAGCCCGGTGGACCTTTGGGGGCCCGGGGGAGGGCCTTTGGGGGTCCGGTGGGGCCAGTTGGGAGCCTGGGGGACATTTGGGGACCGGTGGAGGGCCTTTGGAACCCTGTTGGCCTTTTGGGAACTCGATGGGCCTTTGGGGGACCGGTGGAGGGCCTTTGGGAGTTTGGGGGGCTTTGAGGACCGGGGGCTTCCTTCGGGGTTGGGGTAGGAGGATTGGAACCCTTTGGGGTTGGGTTAGAGGACCTCACAACACTGTTCAAATGAAACTTGTGTATTATAACGACCACACTCAAAACCTCCTCCAAAATCTCTTCAAAAATCTTCTTTTAAAATGTCTCTATCTGTTTCGCCGAAATAGTTCCATAACCTGTCTAAAACGGTTTCGCCCAAATAATCACTAAACGTAAATTCAGCGTGTTCCTTTGTTATTGGCATCTCTGTGCTAACGCATTTCAAATTAATAGGAAACCTTCTCGCGCGCTAAAACAATTCATCGCTAAGATGTTTCTTGCCTAATTGTTTCCATGGCCGTTGGTTATTAATATCCTTTGGAGTTCGACCAAAAGAGTTGTTCCCGAGGCAAAGACATTAATGATATGGATCTATTCCTGGAGAAATGTTTCTAGGCGGAAATTTTTAAAGTCTGACAGATGATGTCATTGAGTGATTGATCTGTCAAGAAATGGGAATTAATTTGTTGTTTCTAAGGGGAATTATTGATTCACGATAGGTGAATTGAGGTCGACTGCACAGGTGTTCCAAGGTCGATGTTGTTGTAAGTGCACGCTCTCAGCGAATGTCAAGGTCGATGTTGTTGCTGTTGACATACTTTGATTACGCAATCAAGTTCTCAGAAATTCACTTTCCCTTCGATTACGCAATCAAGGTCTCGGAAATTCACTTCCCCTTCGATTACGCAATCAATAACATTGTTCCCGTTAGAATTCAATGCGCATGTGCAACCTTCGTCCCGGAGTTATTACACATAGAAACATCAAATAAATCGACCTTGGAAAAAGAGGTCATTGACCCCATTAACCACGTGTTCTCCCTAATGACTCTATGCCCATATTTGGAGCCCCGTCAGTATTCTATGCCCATAAAAGGAGCCCTGACACGAGTAGCACCCCCCATTCTACTAACGTTAGAAAAATATGTTCATGTTTTAAATGATTTTTGATATAACTTTTCTTAGTTTTGAACCCAAAACATCCTTATAAGGCCTAGCAATTCCTGAATAATTCTATCCGGAATAGTCAAACTGTCAGTTAAAAATATAATAGTATTTGTGAATCGCATGTCCTTGATTCACACTTGTACTTCAGTGACGGAAAATTGAAATGGCAAAAAATAAGACAGTGCGTGGTAAAGAACTGTAAGTAAGGAGTGACTCCGCCCAATAGTAACCTAAACCCTAAGAAAATTAATAACAATTAATGTATAAAAATTTTGGCTTTTTATGCTTATTCCAAATATATAAAATTGATTAAATTTAGTGTTACTTATCAATAGCTTCGAGGCTGAGAAATTTTACCAGATTTTTGAGAAAAGGGAAACATCTCCAAAGAGTCAAGCAACGGAAATGAAAATCATACCGTCAAATCCAGCAAATAAGAAGAACCTACTTTGGATGTTTCAAACTTATATCTACAAAATATGGTCTTTTTTAGTTTTTCCAGACATAGTTTTTTTTCTATTGTTGATCATTTCAAAACTAATGGTCCAGAAAGATCAAAGAGGGCTTATTCTAACGGAAATTAAAGTTTTAATGCCATTTTTCAGTGATCAAACAGATTGATGCGAGGCAAAGCGGTGTTATCTACCATTTTGTGGTATAGCGATTTTGCCCTAAAAAAGGCCGGTTTGCCATTGGTTGACAGTTCTGAGATAGCCAATCGATTTTTGAGTATCAAAAATCGTAGCTAATCTTGATTTTTGAGTAGCCAATCGATTTTTGAGCATCAAAAATCGTAGCAAATCATGATTTTTGAGCAGCCAATCGATTTTTGAGTATCGAAAATCGTAGCCAATTATGATTTTTGAGCATCCAATCGATTTTTGAGCATCAAAAATCGTAGCTAATTTTGATTTTTGAGTATCCAATCGATTTTTGAGCATCAAAAATCGTAGCCAATCTTGATTTTTTAGCCAATCTATTTTTGAGTATAAAAAATTATAGCCAATCTTTATTTTTGGGTAGCCAATCGATGTTTGAGTATCAAAATTCGTGGCCATCTTGATTTTCGATTAGCCAATTGATATTTGAGCCTTGATTTTGATTATCAAAAAACTATATTGACCTTCACAGTTGCAAAGAAAGTAATGCCGTACGCTGATGCATTTGTTCCTGAAAAGTCACGTAGTCTAGTCCATATAAGATAAATTAAATAAAAAAACGAGATTTTTTTTTAACTGAAAGGAGGAGAATCTTCCAATTGTTCGGGGGAAACTTTCCGGGGCAAGTTCTTAGCGACGAGAGAAATTTCAGGGAAATTTTTCTGGGGGAATTTTCGCTGGAGGGATTTTCATCAGGAGAATTTTCAAGGGAAAATCATTCACCGGACAGAGGTCTCTCGACATGATAAGATAATTTAAGATAAAATCAGATAATTTTATTTCACAAAAAAAAATACAGAACATTTTTGCTTCACCTGCTAAGAAAACCGCAAAAGGCATGTTGGGAGCAGGTGGGAATCTTTTATTCTAGGCATTCTACAAAAATACTATTTTATATTATTTTACTTGTAAATGTCACTAAATCCATAGATATACAAAAATTATTCTACTTACACAAAACACATACATAAATACTATTCTTTTGCAATGAAAAATCTTTTGGCTGTGGCCTTGAAGGTTACCAGATGACTTGCATTTCCAATCACAACTGGTATACACAGGGAGCAAAATTTCTTATTACAAAGAAGCTCTAGTTGTTTTTCTAGATTGATGTACTAGATTTGATGCTCCTTGTGTATCATGACTATGGAGAACACTATTAATGGGAAAAATATTTTGTAAAGAAGAGGGAAGCAAATTGTTAAGATATTTATGCGTATGTGAAAATACCAACTTGATAATCTCTAGTTTTTTAAACATCAAAAATTTGATTCCTAATGTAGCATTCGTTAATATTTTGAACAGTGAATGTTTTAGGTGACGAAAGTTTAACAACTCTATTTTGAATTTTCTGAATTTTTTTTTATAAAATGACATTAAATTACTTGCCCATATAGAGCAACCATAGGAAATATATGGGTAAAAAAAAAAGAAAATGATTTAATACATGATCAGAAGTTAAATAAAAAGATAAGTTTCTTCAACTAAAAATCAGAACCAACGCTAAAACAGAAAACGAGCAGAAATTATTCCGTATGTGAGTAGGACTGCTCCTTCCTCAACCCTCGCTCTAAAGTTTGACTTTTTGCCCCAATTCTTTGCCCCAATTCTTTTTGCCCCAATTCTTTAAGAACGACTGCTGAAACACAAAGCTTAAATTGAAATATATTCTATTTCAAAGCACTTAAATCTATAAAAGGAGGAGCAAGTCACCCTCACATATGGAACAATCTCTCTTTTTTTTGACTTTTCATGTTGCTTCTCATTTTCAGTTTTAAAATTTTGTTTTTTTATTTAATCAAAAAAAAAACTTTTTGCACAAAATAAGCTTTTAAAAAACAAGTAAAGAACTCCACTAGACCAAAAATCATCAAAAATAGAATCCAATGCTTTATCCAGTATGCAGCAACCGCAAATCAGAATCAATAAATAAATGAAACCCAAAACAAATAAAAATTAAAATAAGACAAACTAAGAATGATTTTAAATTCATCTGAGTAGGGTTCTAAACCCTGTGATTTCTAAGATCCAGAATATAACTTGTACTTTACTGAAAAAAATTCAGACGAATTTACTTAAATAAAAATGTGCATTGTCAGTTTAATATACATATGCTGATATTTATTCCTTAAAATCTTAATTGATTTTTGATTTCTTAAAGTTATAAAATTTAAAACATTTAAAAGAATTTTAAATCATACTAATCATAGGCAGCGCTATTGTGCTGCCTATGATTAGTCTTGAAAGCCCATATCAACTCTAATCTGCTCCAAAGCATTGCCAATTAATACTACTTTTTTGTACATTTAGCCAGATAGAATAACTGCTGTCCCAAAGTTTTTATTCTTTTTAATTAAAAAAAACTGTATGCCTTAAATCTCCACTCTGATTAGTCGATCATGAAGTCTTTGCGTGAAAGTTGAACATTGTTCAACTCAAAAAATTACGGAAAGGATTCTTTATTGATGTTGTAGACCTGTATACTTTTGATTTTATCCATAAATGTGACTAAAATGTGTCCCGGGCATGAAAGCACTGCTCAGAAGCTGGTGTTCAATGATTTAAGTACTTTTTACCAAATATTGCTGATTGGAAGCCTGCTTCGGTACTTGTGCATAATATGGTACCCACAAAAGAAGTCAAGTGTGGTTAATGATAAATAAATATAATAAAATAGGATGAATATATAATAGTTTAGAAACAAATTTGGGCTGTATATTTGCACATTAGGGTGGGGTGTGGGGGGGGGGTTAAATCATAGCATATATTAAATACGTAACTTAATCTAGGTACCATTCCACCCCTCCCCCCTCCCTAAACCCGCCAAAAAAACAGTTTAAATATCGTAAACGCAATCAAAACCACGCTTTGCATTCCATTTCTCTATTGCAAATATCCGTTTTGCGGGTTTTGTTTCTCGTTTCCTTGGTACAGTTATAGCGGCGGGTACCAGATAGTGCCCAAATACCTTTCCTTCCACCATCCTAACAAAAAGTTGCTTACAACTGTTCCATTTGCCCTTATGTTCCGCAATTTGAACAGTTTTTAGTTAATTTCTCAAAGGATTTGAAACATTGTTATTGAATAATAACTATAGATCGTCATAGCAGAAAGGAAAAAAAAAAGACTAGCACGCCTATTCATCTACTATATACTGAATTTCGGGAAAGGGGTAGACAATTCTACCTTCAGTTTTCACAAAGAGTAGACTACACATACGTCACGTTTTTGGTTTATTTGAATACCTGTCTCTCGGAATGCTCTTTAAGTAGTTTGGGATATAACTTAGGTAGGATTTTATCACAGTAGACAGAATATACCAGTAAGCTTATCGCAGATCATTTCTGGTCTTCGTTCTCGGTACGAACAAAAAGCTCCTCCCACTTATTTCTGCATTAGCGGGATCGATGTTTCCGATTGTTTCCAACAAAGTGCATTAATCGTAATAGCGGGTTTCCACTTGTTTCCGATTAGATCAGTCTGACTTGTCTACCCATGAAAAGATCTGACTTCGCTTATGTTTATATCTGCAAAAACACTCTCCGGAGCACTCGCACCCCGGTCCGGGTTTTTATAATGGGTGAGATAGAGAATAATCATACTGGATAATTCTATAAACTGTGGTTTTTATGTTCTAAAATTTGTGTTACATTTTACGGTTATTTAAGATTTAGTTGAAACTATACTGTTATTTACCTATAACTAACAGTATAGGTAAGCCAATAAATTATATAAAAGTTGTGACGTTAGGCTATAGATGCTATATAGCGATTAACAACCCAGTTTCCCTAGAGAGACGAAATCAAATCAGTTAGTGACTATATCTCATCATAGAAATTGTATGCAATTAGTAGGTTTTACTAAAGGGTGACAAAGTTCATACGTAGCATGGTAATTGTACCCAGTTTTGTCTCATGGCTTGGTGACCGAGTTGGAACTTTCAGAAATGAGTTTTGCTGTTTTTTAGGAGGGGTGTGAGATACTTAAAATTTTCGGGAAGGGGGTAGACTATTCTACCTCCAGTTTTCACAAAACAATAGACTACACATACGTCACGTTTTTGTTTTATTTGAATCTCTTTCTCTCGGCATGCTCTTTGAGTAGTTTGGGATATAACTTTGGTTGGTTTTTACGTTCTAAAATTTGCCTTATATTTTATGGTTATTTTAAATTTTGGAATGCTGTTTAATTTTGCTTCTGCTTATAAAGGTTTACCGGATATATTTCTGAACAATTAATGTGCACACAAATGCGTCCACAAATGACTCCACAAATGCGTCCACAAATGACTCCACAAATGCGTCCACAAATGACTCCACAAATGCGTCCACAAATGCGTCTACAAATGACTCCACAAATGCGTCCACAAATGACTCCACAAATGCGTCCACAAATGACTCCACAAATGCGTCCACAAATGACTAGCAACACATTTTTATTTCTTTGCAATTCTGTTCGACAAACTTTCAGATTCTTTCATTACATTGGTTGTAGAAATTGCAAGTGACCATTCTTACTATGGATATAGCCCCTAAATGACTATTTTTTGAATGAATGTGACTAACCCGTCAAATAGAAAGTCATTTTGTATTTCATTGAAGCGTGGCTACTCTGGAGGCTGTGACACAAAGCTGCCACTTGTAATCCCTCAATGAGTGACAACAATTGTGATGCATATAACAAAAAAATTAACAAAATATCTAGATATGTTGGCCTCAAGCAGATTTATTTTTTCGTAAAGAGCTGTTAGCTGTAGTAGTCAGGCTATCTTCATTTTAATATTCACTGGACACACATGATTACCAATGCTTTTCCCGGGAAAAGAAATAATTCCACTTGGGAGTGATAAAATCAAAAGGAACCAGAGCCGTTATTTGGGGGTGCTTGGTGAGAATGGATAAAGGTCCTCTGTCGCATGGAGCCAGGTGTTAAAACCCTCATGGTATTAAAACACGTGGACAACAGAGTGACGCTAAGCAGTTATGTCTAGAAATCTACTGCAATGGCGCTAATTGGTAAGGATAAAACAAGCCCCCTTGACTCCCTCCGTATTTTAAAAATTTACTTATTTGGTATTTTCATTGAAAAAATACCCTGTTTTTATATTTCCACTTGAAATAACCTAGTTTGGTATTTTTATTGAAAAAAATCGCCCCTCCCCTTATGTTATCTTGCTCCGCTTCCACTTCAAAAAAAAAAAAAATATGAATTGTTGCCATTGGGATGCTGCACTGTCCTGGTCGTCACTTCAATTGTTTTTTTCCTAAGCGCTGACGGGCTCTGAACACAATTGTAGCCAGCATGAGAAGGCCTAAGTCTAAGTAAAGTATATCTGTCAAAAAATTTATGTATCTATAATTTATTAAAATTGCGAAGAAAACTGGGTTTAACAAAGGTATAAGCGCCAAACTAAACAATTCTAACATATTAAACTAACGAACTTCTAGCAATACAGTGTAAAAGATATATAACAATAAGAGACCTATTTCTAACCACTACTCTATATTGCTCATGAGAGTCTTGCATATAGCAGAAGTGCCTTTTTATTGCGACTCGTTTCTACACATATTATTGCTTATCGAATACCCAGCGAAAATTGACCCAAAACCGTATATTTAACAAGTTAGCGTTTTAGTTATTGCAATACTGTTTTCTTCATATATGATACTGGTTTCATCACTAACAGGTTTCGCTTTGTTCAAAAAACCGGTTTTTGGCACCCGTAAGAGAATCAGTAAGCTGATTTTGCTTCAATTCTATTTCTTCATTTTTCGTGTACATTTAGAATGTTTGAAGTTTGAACATTAGTATTTGAAATGAATTCAAAAGATTTCTTGAGTAACAATTTTCCCAGAAAAACTATTGAATATTTGAAAAAAGACATTGTAAAATATACGGTTTCCAATACAATTAATATTCACACATTTTTCAAAGCACTTAATACAATAAGGTTAAAATCAAATTACAACAAATTTCCAATTAGCTTAATTAATAATGACGCATGAATGAAAAACAATACGGGAACATTTTGGTGAATTAACCAAACTGGATGAACGATATATTGAATAAGCAAAACAACACTACAGGGACGTTTTGTTGAATCAACCAAAATATATTTTTCACATTATTCTCATGAGGATAGAGGGTACTGAATTTTTTTTAGAGTTAAAATCTTTTTAGGGTGAATTTTTTTTAGAAATAAAATCACTGGTGCACCTAAGAAGAGGTTTTTATGTTAGAGGTTGCTCTATAGTTTGAAAGATTTGAACGCACTGAGGAAAAATCATAATAAGGAGAATCGAGTCTTTGAAGGGTGTAGTTTTCCCAACTTCAACCTCCCCACCACAGTTGCAGTGCTTATGATGAAGTTGTTATTCTTTTTATTTTTCATATAACTGGAACCGTCTTGTCTCAATTTGGCCATGTGCCAATTTACTGAAAGAGTGAGGGAGGACGATTTCCTGTAGTTGGGAAGCAATTGTCAACAAATTAAAAAAAAAAATCAAATTGTACAAAAACAACCAGAAAGCAGAAAAATAATGACATTTTAGGGGAGGGGTTCTCAGAGACCCTAGCTTACACCCCTGTCTTAAGTACTATATTTAAAGTTTTAGGAATTTTTTAAAGACTTAGATGAAAAGCTTGTTTTGAGGTTGGGGAGGGGTGAGGGTGTTGTTATTGCACTGAAAAAACTTAGCGTGCAAAAAACAAGATTTTACTTCTTGGGGTGGCCGCTAAACTGATGTTAAATTGTTTGTTTGTTTAGAATAAATCTCTCTCTCAAAAAACATTCTAGATTTTATCGCTGTTGAAATCCTTGCAGTTTAAGTTAAATTCTTAGGCTAACCTCTAACAAGGTTCGAATCTTGATTCTGCAGTTGAATTTCGAGTTGCCCGAGAAAAAATTATTTCACGCGTACTTAAAATAAAATTAAACTTGAGTAGAATTAATTACCTCTATTTATGCATTGGTAAAATACACTGTAAATTTTCACATTTTACAAGACTTTCCCTTCCTATTTTCTATGAATGGTGTTTTAACAGCGGTTTATAAAAGCACAATCAAATTAATAATGATAAATATATTTTTGATATGTAATTTTGAGGAATGTGACTAAATATCTAAATCACATGGACTAATTAATGAGATCAAAAAGAAAGCTTTACTGGAATAAAACTGAGATCGCTAATCCTAATTAATCATCACGCTATTTTCAATAATAACGAATTATCTACAAAGTAAATCATCAATTACAAACAGTGAGAATATGGTAACCATCTATAGTTAAAACGCACTAATCAAAGAAACAAAGTTATTAGCCATTTCCGAATAAAGATTCCCATATACAATTACGTGATTATATTATGGTTGCATTATACGCTCAACTAGGTAAAAGTATCTTGAAATTCCAAGATCATATTATAGTGATATTTTACACTCAATGAGGTTAAGTCGCAAATATCAATTGTTTTTTATGCTGCCAGACGATACGCTAGATTGAATGACTGGAACTGGATGTGAACACAATTAACTGAACTATAAACAACTACATAGTTTTTTTTTTTTATCAAAGCACTGTAAGATCATCAAATGAAGTTTGCTGAATGAGACTGCTAGATTATGTTATGGCAAATACTGATACAGATTATTCACTTAACCTCATTTGCAAATATGCAAATGAAGCATATAGTGATTTTTCTGGCGTCTCCAACTGATAAAGTTGATCCAATGACTGGATGTGGCTATCGAATCCAAAAATTTATACAATAATTTTTTTTTTTATTTCAGTTGGCAAAATAAACTTCAAGATTGGGCCCTAGCGCAAAGCCCAAAAATATTATTTGAAAATTTCTATATTTGAAGAGTTTCTAAACAAGTGAGCGTGTCAGCATCAAGGGGGAAATTTGTAATGGAATCATCCTAAATCATCCATTTCTCGAAAAAAAACATTAAACGGAAATTAAAAAAATGTATTTGTGATTTTAGTGAATCAAACGTTCACGAAAAGTTCAGGGTCTTGATTAATGGTTAGGAGTTTGTGAATTATTTCCAGTATTTAAAAAATAAAAAAAGAAGCTAAAAAAGGGGAAAAAAGAAAAAAAAGGCAATGTTTCGAGAGGGGAGGAATTTGCATTGCTTTAAGTCACACCATAGTTTTAGAAGTTTATATTTCGTTTTTAAGGTTTTTATATTGTTTTCCACCAGGGTAAACCACCGTAGCCTTCTATATATATATATATATATATATATATATATATATATATATATATATATATATATATATATATATATATATATATATATATATATATATATATATATATATATATATATATATATATATATATATATATATATATATATATATATATATATATATATATATATATATATATATATATATATATATATATATATATATATATATATACTCAACTTTTAAATTGACGTGTAAGAGATTCGCAATCTAATTTTTTTTACCTATGAGAAAAAACTGGCGTAGTAAAGTTGCACGAAGAGGGGAGGAGGTATGACTAAAAAAAAGGTCTGCTTCAGCTATTAATCACTAAGAATACATAATAAAATTTAATATTCTGTTTCTTTGGGGTCCTAGATCACATCCCACAAAAGCCCGTCACTCCGTGCAACTGAAAATAGATTTCTTGATTCAAATACAAAAAAAGGTATTTGTGTACACTTAAGCTGGTGCACGTCTATTCACGGAAATTTGGGAGAGATTTAATTCTTCAAAATCTTTCCGGGGGGGGCAGGGGCTATTTTCCTGTCTTTTCGATTATTTTAATGAAAATGCCCATAAAAAAACGAAAAGGCATTTTTTTCAAAATCTGAGGTGAGGAAAAAAGATCTAGGGGGAAATTCCCCCACCCCCTTATTACTCCTAAAAGTGCCACGCCTGTTTTAGCTATATATGTAACTAACGTAAGCGATCCCGAGGGCTAGTAAGTATATAAACGGAAATTTATTGGCAAACATAGGACATAAGATAGTCCTTTGATCTTTGCCATACGAGAACAATTGAATTTGCAATTTAATATCCGAACTAATTACAAATAGGACTGCATATCTACAAGATATAACTACTATTATTGCAGTTAAAGTAAATTTCTATCACAAATAAGTAGGAAAACATTATGAGACTTCGTAAAATAAGTAATTAAAGCTGAAATAAATTGGCATTTCTTTGGCATATGTAGCTATATTGTTATACATTTCTAAGTCATATGTAACTCTAAAAGCACTTTTTATAAACTGTTTTACAAGCTAATTGATCCAGATCGATTTTTTTAATCTGAAGTTAATAGGTGGTGGTCTATACTTGAGCCTGGGTATATTTGAAAGCTGTTTGTGAACATTGATTTGATGACTAGTGTTTGCGCCTTGGGCAAAGGTTAGCAAGACTTGAAAACTGAATGGGCTGTAAGCCTAGCTGTTTTCTTTATCTTGAAAATAGCGTAAGTGAGCATCATGAAATAGATAAAATCTTCGAAAATATCATAGAATTTTAAACCTAAAAACGCTAATTTAACAAGGGTATGTTCCAGGTGGAAATTTTAATTTAAAACGTATTTACTTCAAATCTAATATGGTTTAACTACAAACTTGGAAGGATTTATTAACTAACGTTCTAGATATTTATTCCATTATTTATTCACTAACAAAGGATTTATTAACTAACGTTCTAGATATTTATTCTTTATAGATATTTATAACGTTCTAGATATTTATTCTAGATACTTATTCTAATGATTATTAAAATATGGGTAATTTTAATGAGTAATGACTAAAATATGAAATAAACATAAGGGTTAAACCTTAATGATAATTAGTTGTTAAAAATCTGTTGTTTTTTTCGCCTCTATTTTTACCAATTTGATACACTTAAGATTTTAGTTAACCGTAATCCCAAAAATTTAATAAAACATTTAGTAAAAAGTTGATTATCAATCGTTCATTTAGTTATTTCACTCTCACCTGGAACAAAAAATTAATATTTTATTAAATATTATTAGCTTTTTGGCTAAGCTGGAACTCCAAGTCAAAAGAATCAAGACAATGGGAGCACGGTTAGTTTTATACTATTATGTTCTATATGCTATTCTATGCACTGTTAGTTTTTATGCTATTTTAAGTTCTTGAATCTTCAACTTATTACAATTATGTTTGCAACCGGCATTCTGTGCCGTTTTAAATGATTTGTTGCACATACCCCCCTTAAACTAGAACTGGCTGGAAATATGATGCCCATTATGTAAACCGTAATAATTTTCTCAAAAGCAAAATTTAAAATTATAAGAAGAGGCATACCTGCAAAATTTATAGGGGCAGGGGGTCAAATGATTGGAAAAAGTCTGTTTTTATAAAAGACATAAAAAGCTTTTAAACATAATATCAAAATACAATTTCCTAACTATATGATAAGCATAAGATCTTGTATTTTGAAACTACCTACTTCTACCAATAAAGTAAAACCAAATCGTTGTGAAAATATTCTTGTCATAATTTATACCATGAAAATCTAGCTGTAAACAAATCTTGAATTTTTTAATTATTTGGAAAAATTGACCCTCACCCTCTAAATACTTTAGGGAACCATACAAAAATATACTTGTAAAATAATTGAACATATTTATATAATTAGTTTTCCATTTTTTAGTCAAGTCTACTTTTTCAATTTTATTCGCTCATTACTTTTTTACAAAAAAAAAAAAAAAAAAAAATTGCCGTCGACACTAAAATAAGAAATAATTTTAAAATTTTAAATCAGGAAACAATTTGCATACGAGGCATAATTTGTCATAATCGCTAGAAAAAAACTAAAACAAAATGGAAATAAAAGACTAAATCTAATCAATATTGCTTTTGGATTTTAGGCAGTGACTGAACTGGCAGCGCCATCTCCAACAATGACTAGAAACACTCAATGTAACCCTAGTATCTTAACTGAGCAACTTCAGGTATAAAAAGACTATCAAAGTTACAAAAAGGGTTAAACTATGTAAATAAGCCTACTAAGTTTATAAGACAGCACACCAGTCAAACAAAACGGTTCCGGACTTGAGAATGTGGTGCGGCAACCTCCCGAATCCTCCCCCCTGCAATCTGAAAATTATATATAATCATCTACTCATGAACATTTAATGGCTACAAAAGAACCTTCCTATATACGGTCTCCCAAGCTAAGTTAGATCCTTCCACAGACTGAGCTGGGTGGCGGCACCCAACTTATAGTTGGGTGGCGGCACAAGTGCTGAGTGAACCAGGAGCTTAAGTGAACCTAGTTTTGTACTCCAGAAGACTGTAAGAGACGGTTCAAGGTTTGGGAAGGTTGGGTGTACATGTACAAATACAGTGGAAATACGCATAAATATTTGGAAAAGGAAAAAGACATGGTAGTTTGTGTTGCTTTGCTATGAGATACATTATTGCTATACCAACAGTTACAAATCTAAAGAAAACTATAAACGTGAAAAACACATGATTCTTGTAAATTATTGTGAAAAAACTACCAGATTCATGTGATTAAAAACAGAGCTTACTCAAGCTAATAGCTGCTTCGTGGGCTATGTTGACTAGATAATTTTAAAGTTCTACAATTGACTAGTCACAATAGTTTTTATATCAGGACTGGCTTTCTTCATTTTTAGAAATACTGGAATCACGAAAACACGCTGACTCATGATGTTTGTTTAAATAAGATTTCAGTGCAAAACACTTTCCGCAGCGCTCGCAACTATAGCTTTTCCTTGCCGAGTGGGTTTGCATATGGGCACGGAGGTTGGATCGATCTGCAAAATTTTTGCCACAGTGAGCACATCCAAATGGTTTTTCACCAGTATGTGATCGTAGATGACCTTGAAGAAGCCAAGGTCGAGAAAAAGCTTTACCGCATATGTTGCAGACGTGATTTAGTGAGTGTGTTAACACATGCATAGCTAGAGCAGGCATCGATACATAAGCTTTTCCACAAGTCGAACAAGTTTTAGCAGCTCCAGAATCTAGACTTCTGTGCGTTTGCTTATGTCGAGATAAATTCGAAGAAGTTGCATAGGCCTTACCACATTCTGAGCAGACATACTTCGATGTTTTAGACATTGTCTCGCCTTCTGATTCTGAATTGTAATCAACCTTTCGTTTTGATCTGCCATCACTGACGAAGAAAGCTTCATATGTATACGTTATAGTTTCGGATTTGTGTACAGGGGTTGTAGGTACAGGTACGTCAGGGGATAGTGGCATCTCAGAATACGAGTTACTTTTACTCAGGTCGAGGATTGCTTGCGCTGTAGATATATCTCTATGCTCACGAATCTCTATGTCAGTCGCTTGCTTTTCAAGGTCTGCATAAGGTCGATAAAGGTCACCAGGCATTCTCTTACCCATCGGCTTAAATACACCTTGATAGAGTTGGTGATGATAACTGTCATCTTTAAACTCTGGTTTAAAATCATCTTTAAACTCTTGTGAAGACACTTGATGGTAGTATTGGTATTCATGTGATAGTTTTGGCTGGTCTTCTTCGCTACTGCTCCCAAATCCTGACTCGGGTGACTCAGTATGCCGTGTTAGTTGAAGTAAGGCAGAGCTTGCCTCGTATATATCAATATTTTCTCTCTTGTCAGTGTGTAAGTCATACGGCCTATACTTGATAGGGTCAATTTTCTTCGTTGTGCCTAAAAAAAAATCATTCAGATAGAGAAGTCATTTATCTCGTTTTATATTGAGTATGTACGCTGCATAAAGGGCTTAGACTTTTTTTTTCATTATATATGTGTCACACACTTCAAAATAATTTGTCAATACAGAATGAGTGACACGAGAAACAATGCGTTGTCGCTTAAAAAAATCTTTAAAAGGAAAAGCTAATGTTCAGTTTTGTTCAGTTCATTCAAGTTCAAAGCTTAGACTAGTTAGATTCATTTCCTTTCATTTCGTTGCTTTATCAGAAACATACGTAAATAGTTTTTATTTCAAATTAAAAAAAAAGGATTATCTTCCAAAATAAATTCAATTTTACAATTCATGTCATTTAGGTGAAACAAGTGTGATGTTGTTGCACCAGAAATATACAGCGTAATGTCACTGGTATTCATTCCAGTTTAAAAAATAGGTTCTATTATAAATTCAGAGTTTCGATCCCTTAGGTGAAATGATAATAAAGTTGTTCACCTCGATCGTCCAAACTTTTAAGAAACAAAAATCCCACATTAGCGTAAATTTAAATTCGCAACTTAGAGCCTGTAGGCAAAACAAGTCACCTCATTGTTCCACTGCAACCACTATTAAGCAGGGTTGCCATCCAGTTAAACAGTTCACTAGATTCTAATGATATATTGGTCGATTTAGTGGTTTTCTTCAATAATCTAGTGATTTATTCGCTGAATAAGTGATTTTTTTATTTAGGGCAAAATATAAAAACGGTACTTAAGCATTAGATGGTCACTGCTATATACAGCTAAAGAAGTCAAGCTTGGTTAATGCTAATGAAATAAAATAGCATGAAGATATAATAATTTAGAAACAAATTTGGGCTATATATTTGCACATTAAGGGTGGGGGTTGGGGGCAAAGCATAGCATATATTAAATACGTAACCCAACCTAACCTAGGTACCTTCCATCCCTAAACCCCAAACACCAACAGTTTAAATATCATAAACGCAATGAATACCGCACTTTGCATTTCAGTTATCTATAGCGGTATCTTGCAGTTAACCCGTCTGGCGGATTTTTCGTGACTGGTTTCCTTGCACAATATATAGAAGTGACCACATAATGCTTAAGTACCAAAAAAACACTAGAAACAGTGATAAATAATTAGGGTGGCAACCCTGCTGTTAAGTCACTGATATTTAAGAAAATAAATGAAAAGGTCCTCTTACGCTCTATAAAAACTAAATTGTTTAAAGTTTTACATAAGCCATCTTGCTGACATTAATGGAATTCATTTCGAAATTACTATCCCATTCAATAACAATAGGCTCATTTACACCCGCCTGTTGAAGCAAAGGGCCTCATGCTGAGTCAGACCTCTTGTTCTTTGACCTACTTCTCCTCATCGTTTGACATTTCAACCTCCTTTGGGAAATTAACGTCACAAATGAGGCACACTACCTAGGATGGCTATTTTTTTATTATTGAATTTCGTTGAATAGGACTCCAAAGATGAATAGGAACTTGAAATAAAATGAATAGTTACAGTCTCTCATGAGAAATAGGCTTTCAGCAATGCATAAAATATGAAGTTGACTTCGATTCTTGAAGTGAAGGTTCGAAATTTAATTTTTCTATTTTAGGTTTCTTTGGTGTCATGTTAAACTAGTCGGGTAAAAATTTTTCTCAGAATTTTGAGAATTCTATAGGATATTGTCAGCACGTTAACAATTCCAACGTATATATGTTAATGACAAGGCTGGGGCACTCGCAAAAAGTTTTTTTGGGAATTTGGGTCGTAAGTTTACAGTGCTGTTAACAGGCACGTAAGAAAAAAAAAGTAATTGGAAAAAAAATGTTTTGAAAAGTAAAGGAACAACTTTTAAGCTGCAGAAATACATTGGATTTACGTGAAAATTATGGGGAGAATTGCAAAATTTTAGGAGGTTGCCCAAGCCTCTATATAGTTTATTGTATTATTTAATCTAAAAAATGCAATATTACAACCTGCGCAACAAGGGGACATATGATCATTATTGTTAAGTAGAGCTACGGACGTTTTTCGGCCACATTTTCATGTTAGATTGATTAGTCATTTGCCTAAATCCCATTGGTTCCAATGCAATTAAACCCAATCAACTCACCCCCATTAAACTCAACTCATTTAGAATAAACCCCCGTGCGTCTGAGCACCAAGTAACTCAATATCGTTTGGCTCAAAACATATGCAACTCAACCCCAATCAATTCAGCCTGCATTCAATTCAACCCCTATCATTAGAACCTAACTTGCAGCCGGCTGAACGCACAAACGGGTGTTGAGTTGCATGAGGTTAAATTGAAGGAGGCTGAGTTGCATGGGGGTTGAGTTAAAGAGGCGATGAGTTGCACGGAATTGAATTGAAAGAAGGTTTAGACAAATGAAGGTTGTGTTGCCTGGGGGCTGAGTTAAATGGGGTTAAATTCAATGATGGCTGAGTTAAATGGGGGTTTAGCTGAACGAGAGTTGAGTTGAACAGAATGAGTTAAAGGGGGGTTGAAATACATGCATGCCACTCCCATCAGCTAGAGTTTATTTATTCCAAACTTAGTATTTAACAAGTATGATATAGTGCATTTTGGCTACTTGATTTTTTTCTGGTATTTGTTATCGTTCACTATACCTGAATTGTTATTTCCTTTATAAAAATTCAAATCATTTTACCAGGCTCATTACAAATTTGAGAAGGCTAATCGCTAAAACTTTTTTTTCTCTTTCCTGAAACATTTGGAGTTTCCTATTCTCCCCCCCCCTTATCCCAAAGAGGGGTGATTTGTGGGAAATGACATAAATTGTGTACATTCATAGATCAAACTTGATCTAAGTAGTTGCTATTAAAACTGTAAAAACTAGGGTAATTTCTAGAAAAAAAAAGTGATTTTGACAGCAAAGGCTATAAAAATACAATCTACTTGTACTATTTTTATCCTGATCTATTTTGAATTTCAGTTGGTTGCTTGGTTTCTCATGAAATGTTTCGTTGGTCATGGAAGTACAAATTTTGGGACATCGTTCGACTATTCCTTGTGGACTGATAATCCTTATGGCTACTTCTCATGAAAGTATAAATATTTGAATATCGTAAATAAAAAGTCAATTGCAATAGGATTAATAAAATTAAATAAATAGAATGAGTAAAAATCCAAACGATGTT
The DNA here is from genome assembly GCF_049724085.1 of Artemia sp. Qi Xiang Cuo. Lineage (NCBI taxonomy): Eukaryota > Metazoa > Arthropoda > Branchiopoda > Anostraca > Artemiidae > Artemia > Artemia sp. Qi Xiang Cuo. The sequence goes on from NC_142803.1 coordinate 50,993,531, forward strand.
ATTCTTTAGTGAATAATAACCTTTAACAAGTCGTTTATTCTTCAACCGGATATACGTATTCTTAAACATACTGTTGCGGTCAGTGCCTCATCTAATTTGACCAGGGTTACCATTCCTAGTGATTTATCAATATTTAAAGTGGTTTTTATATTGCCTAGTGATTTTCTTCTGGCTAGTGATTTTTATTGATTGTTTTCTAAAACTAGTGATTTTTTACTAAATCTATTCATCAGATTTAGTGATTTTCTAGAAATTTAGTGATTTTTTTCATGATCTATTAATGTATTTGCTGAATTAGTGATCTTTTTTAAGAATCTAATGAATTTTTTTAACAAAGTGAAAAATACAGTAATATTTGCTGGCAGTAGAAAAGATATTGCTGTTAACGGCCTTTTGACGTATTTCGGGACTGAATCCATAGGTGAATTTGTAAGGTCAATCAACAGATTCTTTTTAAAATTTATAAAGCATGAATGCACTGCTGTTGTGACATGTTCCGTCATGAACTTAACTATTTTCTTTATTTCTATTTCTAGGTGGAAATGATCTGTATTTTGGTTTTTTAATGTGTTTAAATTACGAGCATATATAATAACTTAAATTAAATTTTGAGTTCAGTTTTAAGCGCAGAGCTGAAAGAAATTTTAAACACAAAGGAACAATCAACCAATACTATATGTAAACAATGGGCTAAGTCTATAACTGGCAGCCCTTCCCCCGGGAACTGTGGGGAATTAAGTCATCCTCAAAGACACATTAATTATATTTTCGACTATGCTGAAAAAATGGCTATCTCAAAATTTTGATTAGGTGACTTCGGGAGAAAAATGAGCGTGGTAGGGGGCCAAGTTGCCCTCCAAATTTTTGGTCACTTAAAAAGGGCACTAGAACTTTTAATTTCCGTTCTAATAAGCCCTCTCACGATGTACTAGGACTACTGGATCGATACGATCACCCCTGAAAAAAAAAACAATCTGTGATCTTTCTTCTGGCAAAAAATACGAAACTCCACATTTTTGCAGATGGGAGCTTGAAAATTCTATAGTAGGGTTCTCTGATACTCTAAATCTGATGGTGTGATTTGAATCTGATGGTGTGAATCTGATGGTGTTTATTAGAGTTCTATGACTTTTAGGGGGTGTTTCCCCCTTTTTTCAAAAATAAGGCAAATTTTCTCAGTCACTTAGGTCTTGGTGGGTAAGACCAAACTTGATAACACTTATAATTTTGAAATTAGCATAAAAATCTGATTTTCTTAAGGTAACTACTGGAATCAAAATTCCTGTTCTTAGAGTTTCGGTTACTATTGAGCCGGGTCGCTCGTTACTTACAGTTCGTTACCACGAACTGTTTGATTTTGAATCTAGATTTAAAACGTAATGACCTCAACTGTAATTAACTTGCAGCACTTAGAGTGTGAAAATTCAGAAGGCGTAATATGACACTTTTTTAAGGAGTGTTTATAATCCAATCTATTAAACTATATGCACTGGATCGATTGGTCTAATCTGCGCTTCTGTATCTCACTTAAGTCTTAATGTAATGAAGAGGCTGAGTTTATCCAAAATGCAATATATCTCCTATACATAATTAAGAAAATTTTAGAATTTTGACATTTTAACATTAAAACTGTGTTCTTCTGATTTTGAATGCTAGAAACAAATCTTCATTACGCAAAACCTCCGTTTGTTAATATCGAATCGTCAATCAAGGCCGTATCCAGGGGGGGAGGTTAGGGGGTTTGACTCCCCCCCCCCGAAATGTTTTTCTGACTTGTAAAAATGTAACAAAAATGGATATAAACAAATTTTTTATGTGTTTTTTGAGCTTTTTTGCGTATCCCCTCCACCCTTAAATTTTTTTGAGTAAAACCCCTCCGAAAAAAAATTCTGGGTACGGCCTTGTCGTCAATATCGTCAAAATAATCAATATCAAAATATCGTTATTATCATCAGCAATCAAAAGTTTTTGCTCTCCTGTGAAATTCATAAGAGTAACATACTTCCATCTGAATTAGTGGAGCTGACTTTCTAATTAGCTTTGAGGGATATTTTGGAATGTAAGCGTCAGAGTATAGTTTTTCAAAATTTAATTTATTTTAATTTTAAAATTTAATTTTAAGTTTAATTAAATTTAATTAAAAAAATTAATCTATTCAAAGTACGAAGCAGAGTGAAAATGAAACCTTATTATTTCAATTGATTAAGTGGAAGCTTCTATATATCATAAGAAATTAGAAAAACGAGGATTTAATTCTATTTGTTAACAAGACCTCTGTATGCAGTAAAGCAGTTTTGATGGTAACGGATGCTCAGATTTACAGCTTAAGGTAACGTGGGTGAAAAATCAGCAACAATAAGACAAACAGAAAAATATGAAACCAAACAGGTTAAGGAGCTGTAACCACCTTCTAAGGTGTAGTTGATAATCTACAGATTTTTAATATTTAAATTTACCGGAAGAAATGGACTGTCACATTTGATTTTATTAAATAATTAATTTTGCTTGGTTGTGTTCGCGGTTCAACGTGGCAACACTGACAAAATTCAGTAATGCCCTAAAAACTAATTATTTTTTAAACAACTATAGAGAAACATTAGGGAATTGCGGTTTTCTGGTATGGATATACCCAACATGGGTTCAGAGGGGAGGGGGTAAAAATAGTTGATTCCACTGGCATTTTAAGAATAGGGCATTTATACTGACTTGCTTCAAACAGTAAATGCCTGCTATGAAGGAAAAACTACCTAGTTCCAAACTTTACGAAGCTCGGCAAGAGTATTCAACATGTTTTTGACAAAACTTTTTCCTTTTACGACGCTTTAGTCTGTGGTTTAGTTTTCTTTGCTAAACCTGCAGTCTTCTTAAATAAACTAGTTCAACAGGTTAGAGTTTTCTTTGACAAACTCTTTCCAAAAGTTTTCAGCTTTTCCTTTGAAACTTTCTCCTTTTTCCCCATCTCTAGAGCGCTTTTTCAAAGGTCTAAAAAGCATCAAAAAAATATTAATCATGGAACTCTTGAAGGATTTGCTAGTGTATTAAAAATATGATAAATGGACTTCCTTCTTTTCTTCAAAAGAAAATTCTTCAACTCAATAATGCACATGGGAGGAATGAAAAAGAAAGAGGGTGTTAAATCTAGTACCTTTAAATCCATTATTCATTTATAAGCTCCAAGCATAGAACATAGAGCTCTTTACAGTCTTTAGCAGGGTGAGGGGGCCCAAAGAAATTTTGCCAGGGGCAGGGCTAGAGATATAATTAATCAGTGGAGACCAGTGTCGTATATCTGTTGTACGTTGTTTTTTCCTTTGTTTTTTTTTGGGGGGGGGGGGAGAGAGGGATATGTAGTGATGTCTTGATTTTATAAACAAAATTATTTTTTTTTCTTGAAATTCCTTAATTAGTTATGAATATTATTAAAATCTGTATTTACACTATGTGATCAGGGGAAACCTCACCCTTTTACCCCCCCCCCCTCCACCCTATAGGAACCTTTAGCTAGAGAAAAACGAGCAATACATCTCCCTAACCGGCATTCAGGCTTCAACTTTAAATAACAATCTTCCTTATTAAACAAAAGTTTAAAAACAGGATTTATGAAATTGAGTGATTCTCTAAGTTTACTAGTAGCCAATCAGGTGACCTGAAAAATACATACTCCCTGAACAAAACGCTGTCCTTTTACTTACGAATTAAGTATGCGAAATAAGTATATTAAGTATATAGAAAAAAATATGCTGGATTGTTGTTTCTCTTTCAGTTAGCTTGATTTCATCATAACAGAAGGGTGCGGGCGTTGCCCAAAAATTATGGAGCTTATTCCATTTGATTTTGAATTCCCCATCTTTCCCTCCTTAAAGCCGCAGGTCTTATTATCCTCAAAGACACCTTCTTTGCGCTTTACCAAAGCCCCAACTACTAATACCCACACAAAGCATATTTGTCGAAGTTGGACAACCTCGGCCTTCTCCCAGGTATCCTTCACAAGTGACCCAGCTTACTTACTCCTCGCTCTTACAGAGAGGTATCGAAGAATTTTCGTCCTCTTTTTAGAAGAACATTTTAACAAATAATAATTATTGTAGGAATGCTAACATCTTTCCGGACTTAAATACTGTTCTTCTGTCTCTTTTAACTTTCCTTTTACTGTCTCTTTTTGACGCAGTTTAAGTTTCAGCTTTATGCTTCATATTTTGAGTTCATACTTTTTTTTGCCAATTATTTTTGCTTATGACTTATTTTTAACTTGTTTCTTTTATTTTTATTACTCTTTGACTCGCTTTATGCTTATGGTTTATGTCTTGATTTTTATATTGTTTGACCTACAACGCCGTTTTGGCTTTATTCGCGTGTAATAGTTTTCTGTCAATAAAGTTTTATTTTATCTTATTTAAAGGCTCTCATCCAAGCCGTCAGCCTTTTTGAGGAAATATCAGTTACTTTAGGCAAAATGCGATGTACCTTGTGTTTATACTGGAAGTATGAAATAAGACTATCAACATATTTAATTTAAAATGAAAAGTATGTTTTCAATCGATGATTTAGCGTTATGTTTCACCAAGAATGTATCTTCTTTGAGAAATCAGGGGCACATCTCAGTAGTGAAGGGAGGATGTTGCCCCTTTCAGACCTAGACCTAATTCTGCCACCTGATTTTTGTTTGCACTCTTCAAAAGTTTTAAACATGATCAACTTTATTATTTTTTTGTAACTATAATTACATTATTTTCCCTTGTTATTCCAACCTCTCAATACACACCCTTTCAACCCTTCAATTTGGGCTAACTCTACCTTTTACTGTTTTTTTTTCCTGGGTTAACCCAGTTTAGACTTTTTATTCGAAAATGGATCTCTCCCCTCCAGGATTCCTTCAAATTTATGCCAATACTTCGAAGCCTAGCTTGGAAGGGGTTAATAATACAATATAAAACATGTCTACTAATTTACAGAAATTGTAATATTACGAGAAAATAAACAAATATCTGGTAATCTTGCTTAAAGACTGGCCTCCTGGCTGTAATAACAGCAAAATTCTTCCTTTATACAAACAACAACAGGTAAAACAACGAGGAATTAATCCAAGATAGCGAAAATTTTTATCCTTAAATGGATATTGCGGCTGTATATCCAAGGACCGTCCTCAGGCAAAGCACATATAAAAACATAAAATAAGACATGTAGTAAAATGTACGATCCTTAAAACTTAAATTAAAAAAGGGCTAGAACCATTAGTACAAAAAAGTTCAACTTTGACCTTCCTGCTTCTAGAGTCTTGGTTGAACTCCCTTGGAGTAATGATTCTAGAAATGTTTTAATTTTTGATTTAAAAGATCAGGTATTTTATTGCAAGTAACTTTAGCGATAACAGTTTAGGGGGACTTACACACAGGATAACATTAAAATTAGACATGATAACCGAAAACAGACAGAAATTAGATGAAAAATTTTCTAGTGAAAGTAAAAAGTGACATCGAAACTTAAAAGGGACAATTAGAAATGATAAAATTTTCTGCCAGCTAGCAAAATTGTTCTGGGAAATTCTCTGCACTAATCTGTGTTTCCTGTTGCGTTGTAGGAATATTTCGTAAAAAAAATATTCTGTTCCGAACTCTTTAATTGCCGTGAGTTCGTTAGAATGGAATGTGTTTAAGAAAAGTTAAAATTATTTGTTTCGTTTTTGACCATTTTGAATTATTTACAAGCACTCTATCGATTAATGTTTGCTTTCAGTATTATTTTTTCCTATTATAAACATGAATTTCTGTTTAAGTTTTTCTTTTTTTTCGTTTTTTAGTCTATTTCTTGTTTGTACGCCTTTGAACCGCCCTAGAAGAGTGGTTGGCACACTAAACTTGAAATCCTTTATCTCTGAGAATGGGGAGTTCAAGTTCACCTATCGCTGGTCGTTCGGTTTGGAACGGTCAGTGGCGGGACTTCTTAAGGCAAGCCAAAGTCAACCCAACTCTACATGGGCACCTGCAGAAATTTGGAAACATAAATAGGAAAAGTGGGCGAAAGGACAGGATGGCTGGCACCGAACCCCTTACTTCACTTCCTGGCTGAAGGGCCATGAATGGGAGATCATCTCCACCGGTAGGTCCTGTAAGTTTATTGCCGTGCTCTTCTTTTCTTCTCCTTGTACGATTTAAAGTGGGCTACAATGGACTTGTCTTATTCTAAGAAAAATGAAGTAAATTCAAATTGCACTTAAAAATGAATTTATCAAGAAAATTAAAACAAGGCTTACTTTTTTCTTAGGGAGTATGATTCTAAAGGTAAAAAGTAAAGAGTGGTTGAAGTGCTTTAGAAATAAAATGAAGTACCTTGGCTATTTTACCTCCAGACTGGCTAACAAGGTCGCATCTAGGGTGAGGCAGGAGTTTAGATCCCCTCCACCCCGAAAAATTTCTGTCCGAAAAATTTGTGATGCGTGTTTAAATTTTGTAATTCCCTCCCCAAAAATACACCCCCCGAAAAAAAAATCCTGGATTCGGCCCTGATGGCTGTAGTCGGGACTTGAACATACTTAGTAATTAAGTGTGTTTAAACTTTACTTTAAATTTAATTTCTATAAATACCCAACTGCATTAATAAGCTATTATAAATATTCTCCCTGCATATAGTCCATATATTTATATAATGAACAGTTACGTACCATACTTGATGACGCTACAGGATCCATCTAATTCCTTAGTATTTACCCCCTGACGGGAGTCATCACTTGGAGAATCATTTTCTTTTTCACTATTACTCCAGTTTATAATTCGTAAACTCGCTCTTTTCTTGGGTATGCACACTCTATCTTCTACTCCCATGCTATCAGGGGGGCCATGTAACTTGACTGCAAGCAACAGTCTCAATAACTGATCCCTTTATAGGCTTCTTTCCCGGGAATCCAGCCCATCCCCTTTTCGCTCAGTACCCAATCGGATTTTGCGCTAAAATTTCCCCAGCTCTTTCCGTCCTACACGCGCAGTTTTTTTAGGTACTTCCTTGGTGGTCGGAACACGCACATCAGTAACTGGAATATGATATCACAGCTACCGAAATTGGATCTAATTGGAAGAAACGAAATTTAAGGTTGTTGCAGACAATGTTATGAAAAAGACACAATTTTTGGTGAATGAAAAGGGCAGCTCTGTAGGCCATAGGGCATAAGCAGGTGTTGGAAAAAAAATTATCTTAGACATTTGAATAGTTATTAAAAAAAAAGGAAATTATTGGGAAAAATTGGAAAACCGAGGAATTGAAAAAAATTGGAAGAAACCTTAAAATCGGAAACCAAATTTGGAAGACAATTTCAGTCACATGTTGCAAAAAAAAGAAAAAAAAGGATTGTGTACAATTGTGCGGTTTTCTATTAAGTCCACAATGCAGGTGGAACAATCTTTCATTCGGAATTATAGACAGAGAAAACCTTAAAGGGCCAATTACTGGTCCAATTTGGACCATTCGCACAATAATTAGTGTTAATAGGGTTATAATTTGGTTTCTTTAGGTAAGGCTCAACTCTGGTGCCACAAAATACATATTTTCAAATATTTCTTCTTTTCGGCTATCTCTCTCCATCCCTGCCTCCCCCTCTCTCTCTCTCTTTATTTGTTCTTTACAAGTTAGTGATTTAATAGTAGGCCTATGTGTATCTCCCCTCTCCTTTGGAGGCCATGGAACCTTTCTGAGGCTAAATGTCGTAAATTTCCTCATTATCTTTGTTCTTTTATTTTCTTTTTTTTACTGTTGGAACATATCTTTCTATCATCTCTATATACATACTGATATTTATTAATTCTTTTCTTTTGTCTTAGTAAGTAGGTGTCTATTTTTCTCTGAGCCTGTGCTCCCTATATGTTCCCCCTAATTTACAAGCTAAGGAGACTTGGGGGAGGGGTGGTTTGTGTTTTATTGTATGTGCAGTAATTATGACTAAATCTTATCAAAACCCTAAGTTGTTTTGGGGGCTTAAAACTTCCCTAGTTTTTCCTGTGAGGCGCTACTGCACCATGCATTATCAGTTAGCGTCCCATCTATCGTCCAGTTGACTCTTCTAGTTCCAGAGACAATAATGCCTCGATTTTCTCACAGTTCTAACATCATTTTCTAATATATTTACTGAGAACTTAATTCATCGAATCTTAGAAACTAAATCTTTATATAAAATACTAGAAAGTTACAGACTTATTTAGACTTCGGTCTTCACACGACTAGAGAGGCATAAGGCAGCAACGGTAGACCTCCAATTCAGACGATCTTAGGCCAGGAACCAGAGCTCATTCAGAGTGGTTTTAGACTTTTTGCCTCTTTTTCAAGAGAGTGATCTAGTGTGTCGCGATTAGGCTGCAAAAATGTGATAATTAAATCACTAAAATTTATTGCTCGTGTGCTCGAGCTTCTTCTTTTTTGTACCAAAAATATTGAATCAATAGCGGTAATCCAAATGGCGTTGTGTGACAACTGGGCGTTGCGTAACAATGGCGTTGCGTAACAAATGGCGTTGTGTAACGTTTTCGTCAAACTGGGCTTCGTAACCTACCTTCTTAAACCGAGATGTTCCATTGAATGGTTCAATCAATTTTCCCATTCTTGATTGTCAGGATTTGGGTTTTTAGGATTAATCGGATCTTATGTTCTCATGAGGCTTAAAGTGCCAGGGAAAACAAAATAAAACTATTTTCTGCGCCATGGATCCATCTTTTTGTCTCTTCCACTGGGACTAATAAAAATTTGGCTCCGTCGTCTGTAGTTTTTGCCTCTTTGACCCAGTAACTAGTTCTATTTTTGACCTCACAGGGGTGGTGGGCTTGGATCTGTCTCTGGCCATAGCTTGTAGGTTCATTTACTTTACGGGACTGCCTGCCCTGAACTCCGTAAGACCTACTGATTAGAACCGTCTGATTCTTTAGATATGGCAAAGTGAATAGAATGCAAAAATATGCCTTCCTTTTACAAACAGAGAAAATGAATTCGTCTTATATATGAAGAAAAAAACAAAAAAATTGTCCGTTGTCAAAAAGGGCGGATCCAGGATGTTTTTTCGGGGGGGGAGGTTACTAATTTTTGACTCAGTTTTCGACTAATTTTACTGATTTTTGCCTAGGTTTTACTAATTTTCGACTTATTTTCGACTCGGTCAAAAATTTAGGGGGGGGGGGTTCAAACCGGGTAATCCCCCCCCTGGATACGGCCTTGGTTGTCAAGAGGGATAAGCGATGCATAAAACACTGTCAATGGATGCAGCTTAAACTAAAATAAAACAAATAAACTTTTTATTGATAAAAACGGTGATTTTATGCACAGAAGAAATCCTTAAAAACGGAAACCACCAACTTAATTTCAATCTAATACAAGAAAACAGAAATCCTTAATTGTGTGGTAACAAATAAGTCACTCCCAAAAGGGCTAAACACTCCATAAAACACTGTACATGATTGCAGCTAAAAATGATATACTAATCAAACTGAGATTAAAAAATAAATGTTGTATAACCTTTAAAAAGAAGGTTTAATCGAAAGAAGATATAATTTAAAAACATTAAGAATTAATTGATAGATTAAATTTCATTAATACATTTTATGGATATAATTGATTAAACGATCAATTTAATTTCATTCTATGAGAAGAAAACAGAAATCCTTAATTATATGACAACAAAATAGACAATCATTTTAAGATAAGAAACAAAAAATCTTGATTAAATTGCAACAAGATATTGACTGCCAAAAGGGCCAATGCCTCAGTGAAACACAGTACATGAATGCAGCTAGAAAAGAAATGCCAATTAAACTGAGATTAAAAAGGAAACGTTGTTTAACTTTTAAAAAAGAAGGTTTAATCAGCCGAAGCCGTCTTTTAAAACATAGTAAGCTTTAATTGATAGATTTAATTTTATGAATACATCTTAGGGGTAAACAAAAGAACATTTTTGGATTAAACCATTAACTTAATTTCATTCAGAGAGAAGAAAACAGAAATCCTTAATAAGATAAGATAGATAAGATTTATTCATTATCAATACCCATACAATAATACACTGTGCTAATCCATGTAATCATATGACAACAAAAATAGACATTAGAAATTGAGAACAAAACAATGGCATAATATGTAATTATATGACAACAAAATAGACATTAGAAACAAACAACACAACAATGAAATTGACATTAAAATAAGAATAAATACAAATTATACGTATAATGATGTATCTGACGAACCAAAAACGAAACCGAAAACAAAGCGACAACGAAAACGACAACGAAAGCAGACACCTTTTTATAAATGGCAATCAAAATTAAATATATCAGCGCCAAAAGGGCTAAACGCTCCATACGACACTAGATACGAATGCAGCTCAATATGACACGCCAATCAAACTTAAAAATTTTTTTTTTCACCTTTATAAAAATGAAGAGGTACCTGTATCATAAACCCCCTACCGCTCAAGTTGTTCATTCATTGACGCATTATAGAACCGTTTTTTTTTCGTTAGCCTCTATCAGCTTAGGGTGAGACAAGACAAAGAGAAGTGAGAGAATAGATGGAAAATAATTTGGGCTATATATTTGCACATTACGGGGGGGGGGGGAGTATTTGGACAGTGTGAAGTTAGAAAACAGTTCTTACTTCATAATATGCAGAACAGTTGTACCAAACATATTTTGCATATAGACCCACTATACTCTAACCCCCCCTCCCTAATGTGCAAATATTTAGCCCATTTTTTTCTAAAGTATTATACTTTATCTTATTTTGGTATATTTCATTAGGATTGAGCGTCAGAGAAACATATTAGAAGAATATTAGGTAGGGGTATATCATACAAGTACGAATGAAGATTTCATTGAAAGAAAGTACCTTAAAAATAGAAATATTTAGACCATTAACTTAATTTAATTCTAAGACAAGAAAAAGAAATTCTTCATTATTCAACAACAAAAGACTCACTGCCAAACAAGGCCGTATCCAGGGGGGGTTACCCGGTTCGAACCCCCCCCCCCCCAAATTTTGACCGAGTCGAAAACAAGTCGAAAATTAGTAAAACATAGGTAAAAATCAGTAAAATTAGTCGAAAACTGAGTCAAAAATTAGTACCCCCCCCCCCCCGAAAAAAAATCCTGGATCCGCCCTTGCCGCCAAAAGAGCTAAGCCCTCCATAAAACATTGTACATGAATCCAGCTCAAAATAATACGCCAATCAAACGGGATCAATAATAATGCAGTGACAGGTCCTACACAGTTAAAATTAGACTCTACTATGAAGTTCTGACAAAATGAAAAAAATTTTCTTATTGAAAATGTAATGATGGTTTTACAAGTAAAGGCAACTTAAACAATAATAAGTTATGATAAATTACATTAAATAATAACTAATTATATTAATGAGCTAGTAATAAGGAAACTGCTAACCGGTTCGTATTCTCATTAATTTCGATTAATTTAATTCGTACAAATGTTAGTATTTTCCAGACATTTTATTTTAACTGTTGGTAAAAGTTCTTTTTTCCCTACTTAAAAGTAAGAAAACGTTAATGTTTTATGTAAAAAGTAACGAGAGGTACATTTCTCTTTTCTAAGACAATCCAAGGTTCGTCGCTGATAGATTTCAAGCATAATCCGTCATAACTTTGGATAGTTCCACCACTGGTGTCAATCTACAAAAACAGTGGGGGGGGGGCGGGTGTGCAGAATGTATTTTCAAAATCTATGGGGGGGATTTAATTTTTTTTTTTTCATTTTTGAATGAAAATACCGAAAAAAGAGGCATATTTCAGTGAGCCTCTGCCCTTCCCCCGAAGGAAATATTTATAAACCTAAAGGAAAGAAGAGGATAAATTTAACTTCCCCTCTCCCCCTCCGATTGACACTCCCTGAATTCTGCAAATTTCATCTGATTAAAGTTCATACTATTTTGAAAACCTTTCTTCTCTTTCTATCCAAAATAAGTGACAATACTGAAAACTATTAATAGTCACTGTTTTTTTTTGCAATTTTTTTTTAATTAATATATTTAGACATCTTATGGGCCAAGTTATGAGTCGGGCATTATTAATGATTCTTAAACAACGCAAGAAATGTCTGAATGGTATGGGTATCATGAATAATTTATTTTAAAACACATTCTTCAAGAGTATCTGGTGACAGTAGAACAAAACATACGAAAAGATTCAACATAGAACACAGGACAAGCAGAAAAAAAGAAAAAAGGGAGAAGGAAACCTAGCTAAGAAGGATCCCGTAAAGGACCTACAGAAGACTAAGTAACTTTAAATCAGGTAACGCTTATTGGACCATACTCTTTTCCAGGGGCGAATCTCCAGGCTTTTTTGTGGGGGGGGACAAGAGGCGTCCATATCCGGATAGTCAAGGGGAATGGGATATATATATTGGTAGCAAATCCCCCCCTAAACGAGGCCCCTGTCCTTGTCCTATAGAAAGTTAATTTTAAAATAAAAATAAAATGGTCACATCCCTCAATCAGCTTCAATCGCCCAAGAATTTAAAGCGATTGAAACCAAATCGATAAAAAAAAAATTCAAATGCATATTTTATTCAAGAGTTGAAGGGGATAGACATTGTGCCTTAATTATCTATGGGCATTATTGTCATCATAAATAAATCATAATAAATAAGCATACATCATTCACTAAGGATGTGTTTACAACATTTATAATGACATCTGTTGTTGAGTGAATATCTAAAGGGTTATGGGACGAAGGGACAGTGGCTCTTTTTATTTTGATGAGTGAAACGAGAGGGGGTAAGATGAATGAGGCTGGATGAACTGATGCTTGTTGATTCCCTTGATTGTTGCTGATGACAGATGCAGAATCAAATTCATGCTTAAATGATAACTGAAGGCGGAAAATATAACTCTTACGAAGTCAACATTTTTAAGGGATTTAACGCTATGCTAATAAATAAAATTAAAGTGCCAGTCATAAAATAAAAATATTTTTTATCCCCTGGACCAGGCACACACCCACGGGAGAGGGGGGCTTAAAGAGGCTGTATCCCCCCTCAAGAAAAAAAATACATTTTGTTTGTAAATCTTAGATATTCTGCTCGAGTTTTAAAATTCATTCCTTAGTCCCTACTCAAAACTTGCATTCAAAGAGCTAAATTAAAATTAAAGTAATGCCTTAAAATACCGTTTTTTTCTAAGGAACTTTTAAAGTTTTCCGTTGGTTGGCCCAGGGGCTTCTCGGTCAGCCCCATCCCAAAAAAAGAAAATTACTTTTCTGAGTGTACCACTGTCCTGGACCTTTCTTGGTTCTACTCATACTTAAAACAGAAATACCTTAAGATTTCTCTTTCGTTTGTTTAAAAAATATAAGGTTTTTACGGCAGTACCAAGTTTTTGTCAGTGTTGCAACATTGAGCCGTGATAATAAATCGACAAAACTAATTCGCCAAGTTTTACAGGCCTTTTCGAGCGTAAAAATTCAGACATGAACAGTACGTTCATCACCAAAGACAGCTACACCTTCAAACTTAGCGGCCAGATCAAGGACACTTAAGCATGCTTGAACGTAGCGTACACGCCTACACATATCGCGCCAGCATGTTGCAATCTCACGCGCATCTTAATTTAGTGGAAATACCCCCCTCCCCCTCCATAGTCCTAAAGTATTAGTCTGAAAGACTTGGGAATCATAAAAAAACATTTTTCGTAATTTCCAATTTTTCTTGTTTCCGCTAAATAAGTATAGGAAGCTTGACTTGACTTATGTCCCATCCATTCTCGAAGGTTGTTTTGGGGCCTCTCCATTCACTATGTTATTCAAGTCAGTATCAGCATCTATCTTCAGTCAAAGGCAAGAATAAAAATAAATTAAAATTTTTAGCTAGTCGACTTTTTTTTGTGCAGCCGAAAGAATTAATTAACTACCAAGTTCCAATTAATTAGATACTTTTTCTTCAAACATATACTGTCTAATTTTAAACATTAGTGACGACAAGTTTTGAAAATCATATCAACTAAAGAAACGAAATTAAGGGCAAAAATTGTTGGTACTTGTTAATTAAACGAAACCCACTCAAGAATATCGCTTGGGTTAGATCTCAGAAATTCAGTTTCATAGCTACAAAAAGACAAGTGACGGGTGATAGAATGCATTGGACTTGTAAAATTTGGAATATATATGTGCACATTAGGGGGATGGGTGGGTAGGTTTAGACTAGGCTTTGTTAGGGGCGCTGTCCAAATACTTTACATCCACCCTCCTTAACGTGCAAATATATAGCCAAAATTATATTATCATATAAAGTAAAGCTTATATTAAAGTTATATTTCATTATCCTAATTATCCTAATTTCATTTCTTCGGCGTACTTCGTTTAATTAACAAGTACCAAATTATTTAATTATTTAATTTTTAAATTAAATAATTATTTAAAAATTTTATTAGACAAAAAAAAAACAAAAAAAAAAAAAAACAATCCTCGGATGATCTGCGATTATTTCTCGCAATTTGTGACATCCGGGATTCACAAGCCATCCCCCACTTAATGCAGGTGATTCCGTGTCCTATCGTGGTTAGATCATCTGTTGGTTGAAGGGAAGCCATTGATGGCACGTGCCACAAGAGGGAAGCATAGATGAAATTTGAGACAACACGGAACAAGAGACTTAAATTCATTCGCAGTATTCAAAGATTAAGAAAGGCTTCAAAAGAAATAACGGATGTGCTAAGTGGACGTATCATTAAGAGTAGGAAACAAAAGTTGGTGCTTATGAGAGTGGAACTGAATATTTATTTTCAAATTAAAGAGAGGTATTAACTGAGTGAAGGGGGTCAGAAAGAGAAATTATGAACCGTAATATAAATTTTTGCTACTAAATTAAGTAGATGCTCCGGCCTGCACTCTTTAACAAAAGGTAAATAGCCCAAAGGGTTTGAGGCTAGTCCATCGAGTAGCAGGAGTATATATTGGTTCCATCTTTTTTATTTTTTTTATTTTAGAATTTTTTAAAATGTATTTTAGTTTAGAATATAACAATTAAACTTTAGACCCTTTCTTCCTCAACGCTGAGACTACTTGTTGCATCCAGGCAGAATAATCCTGTGATTGTTCATCGTTTTTTATCTATTGGCCATTGACCTGCTGTTTAGTCAGATTTGTTTTCCTTTAGATTTGTCAGAGTAGACCGTTTTGGCCTCAAGTCTTTTGATTGTTACTAATTTAATTACTATTAAAATGTAATTTGATTAATATTGAGAATTTTTTAATTTTTAAGAAATTAGATTTAATAAAATGTTTTTTCAACTAAAAGTAAGGAGCAACATTAAGACTTAC
This sequence comes from Artemia sp. Qi Xiang Cuo, assembly GCF_049724085.1. Taxonomy (NCBI): domain Eukaryota; kingdom Metazoa; phylum Arthropoda; class Branchiopoda; order Anostraca; family Artemiidae; genus Artemia; species Artemia sp. Qi Xiang Cuo. The sequence continues at coordinate 51,008,827 of NC_142803.1, forward strand.
AACGAACAGAAATTATTACTTATATGAGAGGGTGGGCTTCTCCTCCTCAACACCTCGCTCTTTATGCTTAAGTTTCAATTTTGTCCCAATTCTTGAAGATAGACTCCTGAAACACAATGTTCATTTAATTAGAACAATAATAAGCTTTTTTCAAGTAGCAAAAAAAAACTTTGGCATAAAGAGTGAGGTGTTGAGGAGGAGCAACCCCCCTCATATACGTAATGATTTCTGTTCGTTTTAAGTTTTAATGTTGCTCCTTACTTTCAGTTGAAAAAACTTGCCGTTTTAATTTAAGCATTACAATAATTCACAAAATATAAACCACTATTTTAGGGAAAACGCAGTTTGGCTTTCAGGAAAAGGGGGAGGGAGACAAAAAACTTTACAAGACGAATCAAAAGTTTGTTTATGTGCAGTTTTGTAAATTTTTGCATATTTTGTTTATGTACATTTTTTTTTATTTAATTTTTGAACGTTTTGGAATTAATGCAGCTTTTGATTTTGGCTCACCGTACGTAAATAATTACAACAAAATTTTCATATTAATTTTACTTTTATTTAGCTTTCTCGAAAGTTGTTTAATTTTATTCACGAACGTTTTTATTAGTAATAAATATACATAACTTACGAATTAACTTACGTAACGACCTTCTATATTCATGTTTTTTTAACATGTATATTAGGGGGTTCGTACCCTAGGCAATGCCTTGTCTTGAAGCTAAAATTCGCATTTTGTTCCAATTCTTTAAAAATGACCCCTTAATCACAAAGGCCGTTAATTAGAATAAATAGCTCTTATAAAAGTACTAAAAAAATTTTGGCTTAAAGAGCGAGGTTTTGACTAGCGGGTGAACCCAATCATACACGTAATTATTTTCTGTTCGTTTTAAGTTTTGATTTTGCTCCTTACTTTAAGTTGAAAAACTTGATTTTTTTATTTAATTTCTGATCTTTTTTTAAATAATGTTGGGAAATCCGGCGCCCCCTTCATAGCACTGTTCCTTCCCCCATGAAAACTTCCTTCATGGAAAGATCCTCCCACATAACCCCCGAACCATCCCCTCCCGCCACAACCAGAAAAAATACCCCCAAAAAACTTCTGAATACTTCCCAAAATAAACAATAACCAATACTATACGTTAACATTGGGTAACGTTCATAACCTTCAGCCCTTTCCCCGGGGACTTCGGGGGATTAAATCATCCTATAAGACATAGTTATTATATTTTCGATCATGCTGAACAAAATGGCTATCTCAAAATTTTGATCGGGTGACTTTGGGAAAAAAATGTGCGTGGGAGGGGGCCTAGTTGCCCTCTATTGTTTTTGGTCCCTTAAAAATGGCATTGGAACTTTTAAATTTCCGTTCGAATGAGCCCTCCGACGATATTCTAGGACCACTGAGTCGATACGATCACCCCTGGAGAGGAAAAAAATAAAATAAACACGCATCCGTGATCTTTCATCTGGCAAAAAATACAAAATTCCACATTTTTGTAGATAGGTGCTTGAAAACTCTACTGTTGGGTTTTCTGATACACTGAATATGATTGTGTGATTTTCATTAAGGTTCTGAAACTTTTAGGGGGTTTTCCCCCCTTTTTTCTAAAATCAGCCAAATTTTCTCACGCGCGTAACTTTTGAGGGATAAGACTAAACTTGATGAAACTTATATATTTGAAATCATTATTAAAATCTGATTCTTTTGATGTATATATTGGTATAAAAATTCCGTTTTTTAGAGTTTCGGTTACTATTGAGCCGGGTCGCTCCTTACTTACAGTTCGTTATCACGAACTGTTTGACAACAGCCCCGCCTGAATACAGCCTTCCTTGCTGACACGCAGCAACTGACATCCTAACCTTTACTTTACACTAGATAATTACAGGGAACAAGAAAAAAGAAGAAAGAAAAATCAATTCTTCAAAAGGATACAAAATTTCCAATAAATAATCTAAGGGCTATAATCATTTTATAATTTTTGAAATTTTAATTTTTATTAAAATAAAGTAGAGGGTGCAGTTAAAAAATGAATATAATTAATAAATTATTAATTAAATAACACAATAAATAAAAAAAATACAAATAATGATAATCAAAATACTTAAATAAAAATAAATAAAAATAATTAGATAATTTAAATAGTTAATGAACAAAAAATGTTAAAGAGTAAATTGTTAATTAAGAAAAAAATCGAAAACATACATTTGTTTATATTTGTACCCGTAAGTTTCTTCAAAACGTGTTTTTAGATTTTTATATTACAATTGGCTTAAGTTCATTCTTTACTTGAAGATTTTTGACAAAAACTGCATTTTCATATGCAAGATGAATTTGCTATATTTAGTGCTTTTTTGAATTAATTATCCAGGCATTAGTCTGGTCTCTGTAGGTAGTAAGTTACTTAGTAATATGATACGTTTTAGACTGAGAGATGCCGTAGACAAAGTTTTAAGAGAAGAACATGCGGTTTTAGAAAAGGTAGAGGATGTGTTGACCAAATTCTCACTCTTAGGCTAATTATTGAGAAGTGCCTGAGTTTTCAAACACCTTTGGTCCTCAGTTTTATAGATTATGAGCAAGCGTTCGATTCAGTTGATAGAAGAGCTTTAGTCAAGGTTTTATCCTTGTATGGTATACCAGACAAATACACTGAAGTGATTAGTGCTATGTACGAGAATAACACTGCTGTGGTTAAGGCAGGAAATGAGGTTAGCAGCTGGTATATATTTGTATTAAATCAGGAGTTAAGCAGGGTTGTGTTCTATCCCCCTTTATATGGATTATTTTGATGGAATTTGTTATAAGGAGCACAGGAAAGGCAATGGGAGACCGCGGAATCAATTGGGGAGGAAAAAGTCTCCTGGACTTGGATTACGCTGATGATTTAAGCATTCTAGATAAAACTCTGAGCAAAATGAATACACTTTTAGAGGTTTTGCGAGTTCAGGGTGCTATAATTGGTTAGAAAATTAATGTTAGGAAGACTAAGTCACTAAGGCTAGGATTAAGTGAAGATGAAAAGGTGAAGTTGGGTAATGAAAAGATTGATCAGGTGGGCAGCTTCACTTACCTTGGTAGTATTATTAGTAAAGGAGTACTGAAATTGTCAAAATTAGAATAACCAAGACTCAAGGTGTTTTTTCACAGTTAAAATGACGTTTTCAAGAACAGGAGGACCAGTCTGCACACCAAGATTGTAGTATTAAGTGCTACAGTAATGACAGTAGTCGAAAAGGGGTCTGAAGCATGGACGCTCCGAAAAGCGGATGAAGATTTACTAGACATCTTCCTGAGACATTACTTATGGTTCGTTCTGGCTACCCGGCTGTCTGACCGTATGTCAAACAATAAGCCATACAAAAATATGGTTCAAAATCACTCACAAGGGCTAGAATGAAAGATTGATTGAGCTGGCTAGGGCACGTTGTTCGGATGAAGGATGACAGATTGCCGAAGATTGTTATTTTCGGCCAACCGTCTAGGGCTAAACGGAAAGCAGGTCGTCCCCGTCTGGGGTGGGAGGGCGTCATAAAGAAAGATTTAAATGAAATAAGAACTTCGTGGGCGGGTGTAAAAAGGGAGGTTTGAATAGATTGGGGTGGAGGAGGAGTGTGCGTAGCTGTGTTGGCCTCAGGGGGCTTGTTGCTGCGGTGAGTTATTATTATTATTATTAGTAGCAGTAATATGAACTCCGTAAAAAACTGCATTTTTATACAAGGTAAGCAATTACGTCATAATCGTAGGTTATAACCATAAATGACGTAAAAATTAAAACCTGCATTATGATATTAGTCATAATGGCGTGAGTACATAATGAAGTCATACTTTTAGGATTACAATTCAACGAGTTAAAAGAAATAAAAATTGGAAAAGTTTCTAAGCCGAGCAACCGAAATATCTACTTAAAAAAAAGCTCGTCATACCATTACGTCATACCGTCATACCATTAGATAGACATCGGCACAAGTAATTAGACACTTTACCATATCATAATGTTTTTTGGTCTGCTTTATTACTTTTAAGAATAAACTTTATAAAAAAAACATCTTTATTTGTTAATAAAATTTCAGTTTGTAACTTTCTAAAACAGTATATTAGGAATATGACCCAGAAACATACAGAAGTAAATATTAGGTTTTAATCCTTTTGAAGATCAGTTTTATAAGCCAGCCCTATAGTGATTCCAACTCACGGAAATTTAAGTGGAGGAAGCAACGATTTTGCATAAACTAAAGATACAAAAAATTATTTTTGGATATCTAAGGGTGGCATTTTGAAAAAAAATTATAAAACACGATATCTTTAAAAAAAAATTTAGGAGGGCCACTGTCCAATATCACTGCCACAATGGCAGTGGCCAGTACTGCCACTGTCCATGGTACTTTGACGCCTTTGTGAGTTTAAAACCTATTTTCAGGCCGTGTTATTAAGGTCCTTATTGTTTTAGCTAATTTTAGCAAGGGTGAGGATAAAAAAAAACTTAAGTGTCTATTCATCAATCTGTCACTCAATCTAAGTTTTTGCAACGAAAGCTTGGCTATAAAACTCAACTAATTTTTAAAATTAGCTTTAATTAGCTACTAATTAAAGCGAAGTTAAACTAATAATAAAGTTAAAATAATTTATTAATGAATTAGCGTAATACGTTTAAATAAAGAGGTAGAATGAATTCAGTTTTGAAGCCTTCCCTTTTTATTCTAATGAATAGACCCTGAGAAAGTCAATAACCTCCAACCCCTCCACTCCTTTCCGCTTAGTTGAACGACAGGATCATTTTCTATCCTAAAAACCCTTGACATTTTAAGATCTTCTGAAAAACGAAATTTCCAATGAAGAATTTGTATTGACTCCGTGGGATTTGACCGCCAATTTGTTTCAGCTAGATCTGAAGAGGGATAAGGGTGAATATTTGTGGAGTCAAAAGTTTCCCTTGAGAATCTAAATGCTTATTTCTTGAAGTGTAATTTGCTTCTCGTTCCCTGTGATAACAACCTCGAACTTTACTTCTTATTGATGAATTGTAAAACTAGGGAAAGGGGATATTAAACATTTTCAGAATTTTCGGCATGCAATATGTAGAATAATTGTAGACTATTACAGAATAAATGTATTATTTGGAGTTAAATTGGGACAAAAGTGAATTTTTGTGGAGTCAATAGTTTCCCTCGAGAATAAAAATATTACTACTACTACTACTAACAATTCAATGTAGCATGAAGCCGTCTGAGGCCAACACAGCTACGCACATTCATCCTTCATCCCAATCTATTCAAAGCCTCCCTTTTTACACCCTCCCAAGAAGTCCTCATTTCCCTCAAATCTCTCCTTATGACATCCCCCCTATTCGGTGATGACCTGCTTTTTGTTTATCCCTAGACGGTTGGCTGACAAGGACAATCTTTGGAAATCTGTCATCCTTCATCCGCAGAACGTGTCCTAGACATCTAATCCTTTGTCTCATTATATATTTGTATATTTATTGGGGACATGATATTTATTTTAAAGTGGGTTTAACTAGTGTTTGAATAATGTGGTATATGTCAAGGAGGGGTAATTTCCTAGCACTTGGAGAAATGAGGAAGTACTTAGGAGAGTAAAGGTAAAAGATGGTCCTTATTCGTGCCTTATGTGTGGAGGTAAGGGTGAAGGGTATATTTTAATTCATGGTTCTTTGTCCTGAATTACAGGATTTAGGAAAATAATTAATTTCGAGTAGTTTGGGGTCAAGTGAGTGGTTGGTTTCAGTAATGGGATCAAAACGTTAAGGGACAATAAAAAAGATTGTAAATTATATTAAATTGGGAACGACCCATGGAGAGATATTTTTGTAAAGGGGGGGGGGGGGGGTTGAAGTGTTTTGTTTTTTCTTTTCGTAGCCATTTCCCATTTGGGTTTAAAGTATTTAGTACCTATCCGTCATGTGTGCGACATTTTGTGTAATTATGTAAGTTAGTTTTTTGTATTATGTGCTATATTATGTTTGTTTTTGTTTTGCAATTGTCATATTTTTTCATGGTTATAGTTATGTAACTTGTTTTGTTATTATCATGTTCCATTATTTTATGTCTTTTGTTTTGGTCATGTCCCAAAGGAGGCTTTTGTTGCAATACCTATCTATCTGTTTATCTATTAAATAAAATAAAAAACAAGTTTTTTAACTGAAAGTAAGGAGCGAAATTAAAACTTAAACGAACAGAAATTATTCTGTATATGAAAGGGGCTGTCCCCTCCTCATAGAGCGGAATGAGGGGCTGTCCCCTCCTTCTGTATAGAGCGGGGCTGTCGCCTCGCTCTTTAAGCTAAAGTGTTCTATTGTTTCAAAAAATAGAGTTGTGAGAAAGAGTAAAATTTTAGCGTAAAGAACGAGGCGTTGAGGAGGGGACAGCCCCTTTCACATACAGAATGACTTTCATAATACAGAAAAACCGTTTTTTAGAGATTCGGCTACTATTGAGCCGGATCACTCCTTATTTACAGTTCGTTACCGCGAACTGTTTTGATTTATAGCTCTATAATAGGCATTAGAGTCCATAATAGCCAATAAGAATGTAAACTCGGTACTGTTCTAAAATGCGGGAGACACGCGTCGGGAAAAGCAAAGCTCAGATAGCCATTACCCGATAATTGCCTATCTGACTCTTTATAAAAAGGGGTTTCTCACTCCGGGAGCTATATTTAAACTTAAGTTTTTTGGGGGGTTTAGTGGGAAGAAAGTACCTAGGTTAGGTTAGGTTCCGTATTTAATATATTCTATGCTTTACCCTCAACCCCGTAAATTACAAATATATAGCCCAAATTTGATCATAAACTATTATATTTTTATACGGAATGATTTATGTTCGTTTTTAGCTTTAATGTTACTTCTTAATTCCAGTTGGATAGTTTCTTTTGTTTAATTTCTTATTGTTTTTCAAATAATGTCGGGATATTTTTCTCAGCTCCATGGAAAATTCCCTATATAAACATATCTTACTCGCAAAATCTCCGCCTCCCTGGAAAATTCCTCCAGACAATTCCATCCTGGCTGAAAACTGATCTTGGATAACTTCTAGAGACAATTCCACCTCTGAATTTTCTTTAATTTTATTTTAAAAAAAGACTTGTTTTTATCTAATTTCTGATTGTTTTTCCAATCATCTTGGACCCCCCCATCCCTGGGAGGATCTCAAGAAATTCCCCCGTGGATAATTTCTCTCACGGAAAATCCCTGCCCTATGGAAAATCCCCCCAGACAGCTTCAACCCCGCATAAAATTTCCTTTGACAGTTCACCTGAAACATCTTTACACGTAAAATTTAGTCGCTAAAGAGAGAGTAAGGCAAACAAAATTCCTAATATGAATTTTGGAAGATTCCTCTGGTTTAAAATTGACCCTGGAAAATTTCTCACCGAAAACTTCCCTCCCCACTATAAATTCTCCTCGTGCAGAAAATCCCTCCCCCTAAAAAAATGTTGGCATGATCCCAACAATGAATACTATACCTAAACAACAAATTTCCGCCCTTTAATTTACAGCCCTTTTCTCAAGGGCTGTGGAGGGGGGTTTTGTCATCCTCAGAAGTTTATTTATTGGACCTTTCAACTATATTCAATAAAATGACAGTGTCAAAATTTTTATCGGATATCCTTGAAAAAAAGGCGTGGGAGGGGGGCTTGTTGCCCTCCAAACTTTTTGATCATTTAAAACGGGCACTAGAACCTTTAATTTCCATTTGAATAAACCTTTACCCAATTTTCCAGGACCATTGGTTTGATACAATCACCCCTGGGGGAAAAATGCATACGCTATCAACATAATAATAATAATAATAACATTTTTTCACCCAACATCTACAAAAATAGATTATAGGGGAGCACTACAAAAAGAAAAAAGGAAAGAAAAAGAAACCAGCTTCAAAAGATAAAGATACAACACTCATTGTAAACTGTATGGGTAAAGGAATGGACAGCCGCCACCATATACGGGATAGTGTAAGTTCGTTTTTAGTTTTAATGTTATTACTTACTTTCAGCTCAAAAAATCTGTTTTTTTATTTAATTTTTGACCTTTTATCGAACAATGCCGGAGAATCTCCTCCTCCTCAATGGAAAACCTCCCACGAAAAATTTATCCTGCATAAAATCTCCCCCCCTCCTTTCTGGTAAATTCCCTCGTACAATACCATCCTCGCTGAAAATCCCCCGGAAAATTTCCTTTGGAAAATTCCATCTGAAAATTCTCCGTAATTTAATTTGAAAAAGACTTCTTTTGTCTAATTTATTATCAACGTCAAAAGTCAATAATCATCTAAGGCTTTGACTATATTAACTTTAAAAGGATAAGAAATTGACTTGGTGAGATTGGCTTCAGAAAATGTCATTTATTTCAGTGAAATATATATATATATATATATATATATATATATATATATATATATATATATATATATATATATATATATATATATATATATATATATATATATATATATATATATATATATATATATATATATGTATATATATATATATCTTAAATAGAAGCTAAAAGCAAGCCCCGAACTGAAAATATAAGCCCTAAAGATCTAACCATAAGAAACTGTTATCCTTGAAAATGACCAACAAACATGGGAATTTCTAGTGTAAAATACCGAACTGTAAATATGGGGCCATAAATTCAAATTATGCCTGCTTGTTTCAAATCGAAGTTCCAAGTTGGGAGACAACGTTGATCAACAACAAATTTTAAAACACCATGTTCCAATTTTCAGTAAAACTCTGGAAGTAGTTATACCACGGAAATAAAAGTTTTATGGAGTAGGTTTTTATCTAATATTAGAGCTAAAAAGGTCCTTAACTCTTAATATTTTCTGGCTTCTACCTGTACTCCTTCATTGATTGTAAGGCTCATAAGACTTACCAAGGGTGTATCCAGGCTTTTGTTTGGTGGTGGGGTTAAAAAAAATTACAAAACATATCAAAAATTTGTTTACATGCATTTTGTTACTTTTTTACGAGTCGGTCGAAAACTTTGGGGAGGGGGGTTATAATCTGGTATCGCGCCCCCTGGATACGGCCTTGGACTTAACTCTACGAGTACAGTTCCCCGATTGAAAATCCCGGTTGTTAGTTAAGTGAGTACAAATTATTCTCTTATTAAGCCTTTACTTCAGTTTTCACCACATTAGTCAATGCTTCGTATTCTTGAACGTATTTCAATGTTGTCTCTTGAAATTTTCAAAAGATCTTTAACGAGTGTATTGCTACTTGCGGATTTGTTTGGATGATTAAGGATCAACTTTACTCCTCCCACACTAGTAATCACTCAGCGTTGCCACACTTTGAAAAAAACTTGATCGGTTTTCCGACTAAACGTGTACCGCAAGGCTAATGTGCACCATCTGAAAAACATGTTAGGAATGTCCGGTAACCAGAAGAGAATTTTTGATAAACTAAAACCAGAACAGATATGGGAGTTAGAAAGGAGCAAGTAAAACCAAAATATACACAAAAATTTGTATATTTTAAAAAAAAGCACTAGAACTTAAAATTTCCAATCGAATGAACCTCTTTTGAAGTTTCTATGACAACTTCTTCCGAAGTGCCTTGGTGAAAATAAAAAAGTTTTGAAAAAATGAAACAATAAAAAATAAATAATGCATGTACCCACTTCACTGTTTACTTAAGCAGTACCATTACACTGTCAACGATTGCCAGTAATTTGCAGCCTCTTGGAACAGATAATGAGTCTGAAAGCTATTGAAAAAAGAAAAATTTTGCAAAGATTTTGCATACGTACAAGAGTGGGAGGGGGCAAAAAAAGTTGTTTCTGCTTCATCTTCGGGGGACCACAATTACAGGAAAGGTTGGAATGTTTGAAACGTCCTGGCATAAGACATCTTTTAAAGCTTCAGCATCCTCTCTTTAAAGAGTTTTTACGTATCAAATGACTTGAAATAATAATTGTTTGATATTTCCTATACGATAAAGAAAAGAAAATATATATAGGAATATAAAAACTGGCTACCATCGCTGTATATTCTGTAACCACAACTGAGCCATCACCACTTGATTGCTTTAAAAAAAATGTTGCTCGCAGAAGAGTTACCCCAAGATTTACCCGGTTACCTGAGATACCCAGTAGGGTAGGTTACCCGGTAACTAACTAGACCTTCCAACGCTGTCAAGGATACGAATGGATTGCCGGGTTTTCTGTTGGCCAAGGGTCGGAACTTACAGCTAACCATCGGGTAATCTGAAGCTCAACTCCTATGCCAGCAACGATTTTTTCAAGCATTCCCCTGCTATTAGTATAATTTGCTGAGCTTAGAGAAAATTCCTGCTGGTCTCTGTGGCTGCATTTTGGGACTGACATATCCTTGTTTTTTTTTTCCTAAAAAGTTCCAGATTACCAGTTAGTGTTGAATTTTGCTAGTGGCTATGGCTGCCATTTTAACTGAATATTTGTGTGCTGAATTATCGCTAAAACTTGAGAAAGAATAAGATTTTAGGATTGATATATCCTCGTTTTTCTTTTTCCTAATGCTAAAAAGTTCCAGATTACCAGCTAGTGTTCAATCTATATCATACTAATTTGTTTTAATCAATTAAGTGGATTTTGATAATTAAAAATAATCTTTAACATGCTTCTTTACGAATAGGTGCTCTAAAGAGGAAATAAATGATCAAATTACCTATGGCAGGGTACAATTTTGCCTTGGTGGACTTAATATAAATGCCTATCATAATCAGGCGAAAAACAGGAACAAAATAAAATAATGAGCAGAAAACAGAGAGCAAATATGAACAACATACAGCCTAATGGCTTGATGATACACACTATCCCCTTACTTTATCCCACTAGGCATCTTGAAACTAGGCAAATGTTGCCTAGGCAAAGGTTTTAAGTTATGCTGGTTGAACAACAAAACAAACAAAAATATGTACTTATTCAATTCAGCCGGTTGGAGTAAAAACCAAGTTCGTGTGAAATATTTTCTAGACAAAGTTTTGCTTTCTAGAGATATAGAATCCCAAGTAATTTTTAGCTGCCTTGACATTCGTTTTGTAAGCTTGTTTTCTGTTTATTACTATTCACTAAAATTATTCTCCACTTAAAATTAATACTATTTTGAAAAAGAATGAGATTTAAAATAAAATATTTAACTAGGTTATCCTATCCTTTTTTCTGGGTTTGCGGGAAATGATCCAGTGATCTTTCAGGGATGTCTTCATGATTTTTGTGGCAAAATGCTAGCAAGTGTTATCATCAGGAATCGTAAAAATTGGTGATTCATCATAGTTCCCTTGGCGACAGCAAGATGTCAATAAGGTAATAACTTTACATTAGTACATCGTACGTAAGGCTTAGGTTTTTATCTCTGCAACATCCAGATCTACACCAGAATATTGGTCAGTAGTAGTACTAGGTTGCGTTCTGAAGCATGGTGACATTTTACAAAACAACATTGAACGTTTATGACTTTCTGTCTCTTCAAACACACAAAAAGAAGCCAGAGCTTTCATTCAAACTTTTCAAAGCAGGATCTCAGCTGCTTTCTCAATAACACTTCCTTCTCAAGCACTTCAAAATTACATGGAACTAATAGTTGAGCTTAAATATAATGAATATTTGAGAGTCAAAGAGCTCTAGATACCAAGAGGGCGCTTTGAACACGAAATTTGAAGTTTTTCTCTAAAACATGATTAAGCACATTCTAAGAGTTTGGGAACCCTTGTGTCTGCTTTATCGAAGAAATTTCTATAACCCCTTGTTGCTTTGAGAGAAACTTGTTGAGAATTTGGTTTACAGGATAAGTTTCTTTGATGAATATCATTTTCACAAGGGAATTGATGTGGTCTTGATTAAAAAAAAAACTTCTTAATTGTGGGTTAAAGCATCCATAAGCGACATGAGATTTGGGAAATTTTTAGCTTTTATTGGAAATTAAGATACTTTAGTTATTGAAAATAAACAGAGATATGGTGCAGAACTCTTACAGAGAGAAGGAATTTTGCTTGCTAGAGGGAGTGTTTTAGAGACAATAACACAAGACTATCAAGTGTTCATGTTTAAAGTATGGAGTTTTTCAAAAGAAAACGCCATATATATATATATATATATATATAGTCAAACTTTATAGAATAATAGAATAGAATAGAATTTATTGCGCTAAAAGCCCATAGTCCAGGGCAGAAAATATAAACAAAGAACCATTACAAAGAAATTGCACAAATCTTAACCTAATTCTACAGAAATCTACTTCTATGATTCACGCGAGACGAAGGAACCGTGCCAAGCTTCTGATAGGCATAAAACACTCATCCGCACACACTCTCATCAACCACTCAAAATCATATTTCCCCATACCAAAAACTTCAAGTCTCCAATCACTCAGCTCCTCATACATCAAGTGATGTACGCTCTCATCTAAACCTCCACACAAAGGACAAAAATAAGGAACAGCCTTTGACCTTTTCCTCCCGATAAACTTTCTTCTTTGGTCCAGTCGCAAACTATCAGCCCTCATTTCAATTAGTAACTTTATTTCATTTTTATTCAAACCCACCTTAAAGAATAAAACTTCACCCCAAATCTCCTTTGACCGACAATCGAGATCCAGTGAATTCGAAAGCGAACGCTGCCTGCCATGCCTGTTTTTCTTGGTCCTGTAAAATCCTTTCAACTAATCTACTTGCTTGGTCCTCCATATCCTCGAGCCCTAAACCATCCGCCCCAACTGATCTAATACATTCTTAATTTGGTAGGGGCATCCCCTACCCAAGGCCATACCCAGAGGGGGGGTAGGGGGTTTGATCCCCCCCCCCCCGAATTGTTTGTTTGACTCGTAAAAACGTAACAAAAATGGATTGTGTACCACCCCCCCCCCCCGAAAAAAAATCTTTGAGTAGAACCCCCTCCGAAAAAAAAATCCTGGGTACGGCCTTGCCCCTACCTGAGCTGCCCTTCAACATTTCTAAATAATCCACCTTCATCACTCGCACCCTAGGCATCACTAATTTTTTTTTTTTCCCAAAGCCTAACCGTGTTAATTAGCCTACGACTTCTTGAAAAAAACAAACCTAAATCACCTCTCACTACTAAACTATTTGTATTCTTGCTTATCCCTAGCCACCTATTATAACATCCTAATTGCACTGTCCCTTCAAATATCTCCCTTCACATACCCCCAAACCTCAGAGCCATAGTGCATTCACTAATTTTTTCTTTTTGCCTTATCAGGAATGCTTAAACTAACTTTAAAGTTAAATTTGTCTTGTAATTTTGCAATTTTTTACCATTTCGCTTGTTTATCTGTGTGTTTCCTTCTTTTTCTCTGCTATTTTTTGCCATTTAATATACCAAATACAAACATCAGAACGAGTGCCAGATACACTGAAATACTTTTTTATACGCATTTTTATAGGAATTTATAAATCAAGAAAATAATTTTATTTTTTGAGGGGGAGGAAGTCAGATTAAAAAAGAATGGTCAGATAAGGACATGCTTACCTATTTTAGCTATTGCCCTTTGTAGTTCTTATGAATAATTTTGAGGTTGAATTTTCAGTTTCAAGAACAGATACACTCTTGTTATCATGAAATTACTCGTATCCACAGCTTGATTCGGAATCAAATTCTTAAACTCAGAAGAATCGTCGCCGGTGCTGTGGAAACTAATATTTGTGGCAAGCTAGATCAGTTTAATATGAGTTTAATAATTACATAATGTTGCTGTGTTGACGCAGAGGGAAGCAAATACTTTGGCTGAAAGCTATAACCTTACCTTACCTACTTCTAAAGTACTGAAAACCGCGAGTTCAAAAGACTAAAATTCATGAGCCAGTATTTTTCTTTAATTTCCAAGGTTTAACACAAATTGTTGTTTAATACAAATGTTTTTTTTTCATGTTTAATAAAAAAAAACAATTTGTCGAAAAAATGGTCTTTGAACATCGGGAGAGGGCTCGTTTGAGCGAAAATTAAATAAAAAAAAACAAGTTTATTTAACTGAAAGTAAGGAGCGACATTAAAACCTAAAACGATCAGAAACTACTCCGTATATGAAAGGGACTGTCCCCTCCCAAACGCATCACTTTTTACCCTAAAGTTGTTTATTGTTTATAGAAATTAATCTGTTAGGTATAGTCAATCTTTAGCGTAAAGAGCGTGGTGTTGAGGAGGGGCCAGCCCCTTTCATATACGGGATAATTTCTGTTGGTTTTAAGTTTTAACGTCGCTCCTTACTTTCAGTTAAAAAAACTTGTTTTTTTTATTTAATTTCTGATCGTTTTTTAGTTAATGCAGCTTTTATTTGAATAAAAATTTTACTTTTTTTTTGCTAAATGGATGTCTTTACAAATTAACTTACGTAACTAACTTCTATATTCGTATATTTTTCTTCTGGCAAAAAATACAATGTTGCAGATTTTTGCAGATATGAGCTTGAAACCTATGCAATAGGGTTTTCTGATACGCTGAATCTGACGGTGTGATTTTCATTAAAATTCTTTTACTTGTAGGGGATGTTTCCCCCCTCTTTAGAAAATCGAGTAAATTTTCTCAGGCTCTTAGCCATTGATGAGTAATACTAAACTTAATAAAATTTATATATTTAGAATCAGCATTATAAGCACATTCTTCTGATACATTTATTGACATCAAAATTCCGTGTTTAAAAGTTTCGATTAATATTGAGCAGTATCGCTTGTTTTTTTTTTGTTTTTTTTTTATTACGTATACGTTATTACGTATATGAGGGGGTTCTCCCCTTAGTCAAAAACAAGCACATTAACTTAAAATTTAAAAAAAAATTTTATTAACAAAACCCTTAATCACAAAGGCCGTTTAATTAGAATAGATAGGTATTTTGAAAGCAATAAAAAAAACTGTAGCTTAAAGACGGAGGTTTTGATTTGGGGGATAACCGCCTCACATACTTTATAATTTCTGTTCGTTTTAAGTTCTAATATTCCTTCTTACATTTCAGTTGAAATTTAATTATTCCTTATATTAAAGGGACTGTCCCTTCCTCAACGCCCCACTCTTTACGCTAAAGTTTTTTGTTGTTTTAAAAAGTAGAGTTGTGACAAAGAGTCAAACTTTAGCGTAAAGAGTGGGGTGTTGAGTAGGGGACAGTCCCTTTCATATACGGAATGATTTCTGTTCGTTTTAAATTTTCATGTCGCTCCTTACTTTCATTTTAAAAAACTTGATTTTTTGTATTTAATTTCTGAACGTTTTTTAGTTAATGCAGCTTTTATTTGCATAAAAATTTTACTTTCTTTTGCTAAATGGATGTCTTTACAAATTAACTTACGTAACTAACTTCTATATTCATATATTTTTCTTCTGGCAAAAAATACAAAGTTGCAGATTTTTGCAGATATGAGCTTGAAACCTATGTAATAGGGTTTTCTGATACGCTGAATCTGACAGTGTGATTTTCATTAAAATTCTTTTACTTGTAGGGGATGTTTCCCCCCTCTTTAGAAAATCGAGTAAATTTTCTCAGGCTCTTAGCCTTTGATGAGTAATACTAAACTTAATAAAATTTATATATTTAGAATCAGCATTATAAACACATTCTTTTGATACATTTATTGACATCAAAATTCCGTTTTTAAGAGTTTCGGTTACTATTGAGCCGTATCGCTTGTTTTTTTATTGTTTTTATTTTATTACGTATATGTTATTACGTATATGAGGGGGTTCTCCCCTCAGTCAATACTACGCTCTTTAAGTTAAAAGTTAAAAAAAATTTGATTCACAAACCCCTGAATCACAAAGGCCTTTTAATTAGAATAGATAGCTCTTTTGAAATCAATAAAAAAAAACTGTAGCATAAAGAGCGAGGTATTGACTTGGGGGAGAACCCCCTCACATACTTTATAATTTCTGTTCGTTTTAAGTTCTAATATTCCTTCTTACATTTCAGTTGAAATGTAATTATTCCGTATATGAAAGGGGCTGTCCCCGCCTCAACGCCTCGCTCTTTACGCTAAAGTTTTTTATTGTTTTAAAAAATAAAGTTGTGAGACAGAGGCAAACTTTAGCGTAAAGAGCGAGGCGTTGAGGAGGGGACAGCCCCGAACCCCTGAATCACAAAGACCGTTTAATTAGAATAGATAGCTCTTTTGAAAGCACTAAAAAAAACTGTAGCGTAAAGAGCGAGGTATTGACTTGGGGGAGAACCCCCTCACATACGTTATAATTTCTGTTCGTTTTAAGTTCTAATATTCCTTCTTACATTTCAGTTGAAAAAACTTCTTCTTTTTTTTTATTTAATTTCTGATCGTTTTTTAAATAATGCTTGGAAATCCGGCGCCCCCTTCATAGAAATGTCCCTTACCCCAAAGAAACATCCTCCACGGAAATATTCTCCAGAGTAACCCGTCCTCTAGCCCCCCCCCCCTCCAGAAAAATTCCTTCCTGAAAATGGTTGTATACTTCCCAATAACCAATATATAATGCTGGCAAGTCCGGCGCCCCCTTCATGGCAATTTCCCTTCCCCCATGAAAAATTCCTTCATGAACAGATCCTCCAACATAACCACCGACCCCCCCATCCCACCCACAACCAGAAAAAAAAACACCTGAAAACTTCTGTATACTTCCCAATAACCAATCTTATATCTTAACATTGAGTAAAGTTCATAACTTTTAGCCCTCCCTCTGGGAACTTCGGGGGAGTAAGTCATCCTAAAAGACATATTTATCATATTTTCGACCATGCTGAACAAAATGGCTATCTCACAATTTTGATCGGGTGACTTTGAGAAAAAAATAAGCGTGGGAGGGGGCCTAGTTGCCCTCCATTTTTTTGTCACTTAAAAAGGGCACTGAAACTTTTAATTTCCGTTCCAATGAGCCCTCCCACGATATTCTAGGACCACTGGGTCGATGCGACCACCCCTTGGAAAAAAAAAACAAAAAAACAAATAAAAAAAAGACACATAAACACGCATCCGTGATCTTTCTTCTGGCAAAAAATGCAAAATTCCACATTTTTGTAGATAGGAGCTTGAAACCTCTATAATAAGGTTCTCTGATACGCTGAATCTGATGGTGTGAATTTCATTAAGGTTCTATAAATTTTAGGGGGTCTGTCACCCTTTTTTGAAAATCAGCGAAATTTTCTCAGGCGCGTAACTTTTGATGGTTACCACTAAACTTGATGAAAGTTATATATTTGAAATCAGCATTGAAATTTTATTCTTTTGATATATCTATTGGTATCAAAAACCCATTTTCTAGAGTTTCGGTTACCATTGAGCCGGGTCGCTCCTTACTTACAGTTCGTTACCACGAACTGTTTGATTAAAAGTTTTAGTGCTCTTTTTAAGCGAAAAATAAGATTAGAGGGCAACTAACCCCCCTCTCAAGGCCGTACCCAGGGGGGGGGGTTTACCCGGTTTGACCCCCCCCCCCCCCCGAAATTTTTGACCTAGTTGAAAATTAGTCTAAAAAATACCTGTAAAGACAAAACTTTACCAGAAAAAAATATGCCCCCACACTAAATCCGATTGCATTTTGTGGGTTAACGGTTCTGATCAGCTTACGCAATTAGGTGACCGTAGGTAACCCCATGTTCACCTGACCTTGCATAGTAAATTAGGGAAAATAATATGCGCTCTAATCAGCTTACGCAATTAGGTAACCCCATGTTCACCTGACCTTGCATAGTAAACTATAGAACCTCGCTCTTTTTTCCTTTCCTGGACCACTTCACTTCCGAGCTGAAACAACGATTTGTGCTTCACCAGAAACTGCCAAATCTGTCAAATCTCAGCGTCCTTTCTCCTGCCAAAATTGTTTCTGTCGATCTGAAGACATTAAACCTGGAGTCATTGGTTGAATTTTATGGCGATATTCTTCCCGAGTCAGACTGTCTGAAGCAAGAAATTGAGCTAGGACGCATAAAGTGGGAGAATGTTCTGGTATCAGAGAGGCCTACTTGTGCTGTGTCTTCCCTTCAGGCATGTGAAGCTACCTTTTTTCCAAATGTTTTTCTTCTTCTGGCTGTTCTTGCGATGTTATCTGTTAGTACTGCTACCCCGGAAAGAAGTTTCTCAACTCTCAGAAGGCTCAAAACCTGGCTGAGAAATTCAACATGAGAAGAACGATTGAGTGGCTTAGCCCTCCTTGCAGTCCATAGGGACGTTGACATCTGCCCTGACAAGGTCATCGACATTTTTGCAGGGAAGAAAAATCGTCGCCTGGTTTTCTTTGTATATATACTCGCCCTTACTTTTAAATAAAAAAAAAAACTAAAAAATATATAGACTACTTCTAGCCTACTATTTGGCTTCTTTTTGCGCAAAAAAAAAAGCTTGTAGTATTTAACTTTATGTAATAACAGTTTTTTGTCTTGTTTTTGCGTTACTAAAAAAAAAAAAAAAAAAAAAAAAAAAAAAAAAAAAAAATGCCTCTTATAGATAGATACGAAAGTATGCCTAGTGGACGCGCCCTCGTTCGCAATTCTTCTTTATAAGTACATTCCTTTCAAATGCATAAACATAATAGGGTGAATCATTTATCGGTCAATCTATTCAAAATATTGCTTTAGTAAACTAAATAACTAGATAATAATTGCCAGAGCCTAATATTTACAAAGTAAAAAATCACAGACTAAATAATAGAGTATTTCATAAATAAGGTATTTTTCAAGGTCGTATCTAGGGGAGCTAGGGGGTTTGAATCCACAACCCCCCGAAATGTTTGTCTGACTAGTAAAAAGGTAACAAAATGGGCATAAACAAATTTTGTATGTGTTTTTTGAGTTTTTTTTGTGTAAACCTCCCCCCCAAAAAAAATGTTTTTAATTAAAACCCCCTCCGAAAAAAAACCCTGGGTACGGCCTTGGTATTTTTTAATCTTTTATTTGGATTTTGCTTTTCATTAACATATGAAATGAATACAGAGATTAATCAGATAACGCATTTATTAGTCATCAATTAATCATTAATGTATGCATCCTAATTAAAACAAGTCAAAAGTAGAAATATGGACAAAGAAGAAAGTACCATTTTCTTGAAGTACAAATGAAACTCATCTTGTTTGCCTCTTTTTTAAATTCTTGATCAACATGCCTAAGACTCTAGGCAGGCATGCCTTTCCAAAAACTAACCTGACAAGTATGTGTCCAATTAGAGAGTCATTCATACTCCTGCCATTTACCCGTGCCCCAGCCATTGAAACATTTGCCTCTCAATTACTTGGACTATCGGTCTTGGCTTTTCTCTGTCTACAATTACCCAGCCCAGTCTTGATGCAACCTATGCAACCTATTGCCCAAAATACTTGATAACTTCAATTCAAAAGGATGATAGCTCATCCTCTAATAATGAGTCTTATATTATCTAGCAGTTAGCTGTGAACATTTGTTTACTAAAGTTTGATAGTGAAGAAATGAGTTGTGAACATTTCCTATCCGTATCTTTGTTTAAATTTGGTTATGCACGGGTCGCATTTTTCTAACAGTTTGTTTCTACGAACTATAAGATCACCTTTGTTCAACACTTGCAACATTTAAAGTTTAAAGGATCCTGAAACAGTGGCAGATCCAGGGGGCCTTGGGGGGATCCCGGCCCCCCAAAAATTTCTTATGGCGCCCTCGTTCCCTGTTTTTTTTTTCTTTTTTACTTTTTTTAAGCATAAATTTATCAATTTGGTCAATTATTGGCCCCTTTGTCACATCCCCCCTTCGAGAGATTGTGCTCATTGGCACCCTTGTCACATTGGGCCTCCCCCAAGATTTTACTCTATATTCACCCGTGTCCTGAAATAATATTTTACCTTACTTTCGGAGGTATTTATTTAGACGCAGCGTTAAATATCGATTCTTATTAATTTACTGTTTTCGGACACTAAGATTTTAACCTTTACCTTTGTTCCCTGCATCAAATTTTCTTTTCAAAAAAGAAAATCTGTATTTTCTTTTTGAAAACATTCTAAATAAAAAATTTCAAAGGGATAAAAAAGCAGCTTAAATTTAAAGAAAAACAACGTATAAATGATGTTATTCACGCGATTAAAATGCAATCTTTTTTGAGTGCAGTTGAAGCTTGAGCTATTTTGGAAACCACCCTAGTTTTGGGAAGCTCTTGGTTCCTTTGGACACACGTATAGAACTTTTACATCTATAGGTGTCATCTTTCTCCGGATAAATTTACTAACTTAGTTATTTAGTGCTAGCAACAAATTTGTGGCGCACAAAGTCTTATGATATACTTAGTGGTTCTCAGCCTAATGGTTCATCGAGAAAACTAGAATTCATTTCACATGAAGATTTTGCATTAGTAAAAAAAGAAAAAACAAATCAAATTCAGTGGGTAGTATAATACATTGGTATTTTTCAGATTTAGGGTAGCAGCTTAACAATTTTTCTAACAATAAAAATTCACAAAAGTATGCTGTAAAAAACTAAATTGCTTTTTTTTCTTTTATAAAAATGTAATGTTTGTAGAGAAAATTCTGTCTGTACACTTTGTAGACATGTAAATTCAGCCATTTCTTAGTAAAATTAAATTGTCTTTTATATTTTATCATCTTTTTATTTTAAAAACCTACCAGCTTTTACTTATTTCTTTTATAATTCCACCATACAGTTTGAGTTTCAATTGAATATCACTATCCATTGCATCATAGTCAAAATCAATTCTATATTTGGAAAATTTCATTTTCTATTGAGATCATAGCCATGTTAATTAATAAAGCCTCTTTACGTCGTGAATTACATTGTTTCTGTTGGAAGGTAAATAAATCTTGATAATTTTCAAGATTTGTTGGACTTTAAACACTTATTGAGATTTCGGCAAAACAACTAGGTTTTTTTTTACCCATTTAAATTCCGAGAAATTTGCCCTGGAATTCCAATTTATTTTTTAATGAGTATTGCATTGCTTCAGTCTGGCTCACTTGCATTTCATTAACAGTGTATATAACAGTTTCTTGTGCTTTAGGAGGCTATGGATCGATATTGTTCTTCGATTTTTGTTTTTTTGAACTTGTTTTTTTTATGAATATTAGAAATACTGAGATATTGAAGGTACGTCCTTTTAACATAATTAGTGTCTTTTGATTTAATTCAACACACCCTAAGAGTTTCAAGTTAATATCAGAAGCAGCTCCTAAGATATTATAGATATATCTTTTTGACAACATGGATGCGCATAGTGTCTATTAGTCAATTCAACATCCCTTTAAGCATCCCCTGAAAGTTTTACTTTATGATACCAATGGCTGTTGCTGACATATTGTAAATACGACATTCTGAAATAATGGATGCGCAAAGTGTTCTTTTTCTTTAGTTAGACGTCTTCCTCAAAACTTCCTGAAAGTTTCAATTTGTTACCCTTCGCCAGTTCTGAGATATAGCATATACGCCTCTTAGACCATCTGTATATGCATAGTGTCTTTTGATTTAGATCAACGTCCCCCTCAACATTCGCCGAAAGTCTTGGTCTAATACCCTTGGTAACTTACTGAAACTTTATAGATTCTCCCTTCCTTACAAACTGTATACGCATAATATCTTTTATTTTAATTGGACATTCCCTGAAAGTTTCAACTTAATAATCTTAGCTGTTTACGAGATATTGCAGATGCACTCTTTTGACTACCTGAATGCACATGGTGTCTTTTTATTACATAAAAAAAACAAGTTTTTTTTAACTGAAAGTAAGGAACGACGTTAAAACTTAAAACGAACAGAAATTATTCCGTATATGAAAGGGGATGTCCCCTCCTCAACGCCACGCTCTTTACGCTAAAGTTTTTTATTGTTAAAAAAAATAGAGTTGTGAGAAAGTCAAACTTTAGCGTAAAGAGCGAGGCGTTGAGGAGGGGACAGTCCCTTTCATATACGGAATAATTTCTGTTCAATTTAAGTTTTAACGTCGTTCCTTAATTTCAGTTAAAAAAACTTGTTTTTTTAAATTTAATTTTTGAACGTTTTTGAATTAATGCAGGTTTTGATTTTAGGTCACCGTATATGAATAATTAAAACAAAATTTGGATATTAATTTTACTTTTATTTGGTTAAATGGCTTTCCCGAAACCTGTTTAATTATATTTACGAACATTTTTACTAGTAATAAATATACGTAACTTACGAATTCACTTACGTAACGAACTTCTATATTCATATATTTTTAATACGTATATTAGAGGGTTTGCCCCCTAGTCAATACCTTGCTCTTTAAGCTAAAGTTCGAATTTTGTTACAATTATTTAAAAATGACCCCTTAATCACAAATGCCGTTAATTATAATAAATTGCTGTTATTAAAGCACTAAATGATCTTTGGCTTAAAGATCGTGGTATTGACTAGGGGGTGAACCCGATAATATCCGTAGTGTTTTCTGTCGTTTTAAGTTTTGATGTTACTCGTTACTTTTAGTTGAGAAACTTGTTTTATTTATTAATTTCTGATCTTTTTTTAAATAATGCTGGGAAATCCGGCGCCCTCTTCGGACCAATCTCCCTCCCCCCATGAAAAATTTCTTCATGGAAAGATCCTCCCACATAATCTCCGACCCATCTCCCTCCCCCCACTACCAGAAAAACTCCTCCCTGAAGACGTCTGTATACTTCCCAATGACCAATACTGTATGTTAACTTTGGGTAAAGTTCATAACTTTCAGCCCTCCCCCCGGGGACTTTGCGGGACTGAGTCATCCTAAAAGGCATAGTTATCATATTTTCGACCATGCTGAACAAAATGCCTATCTCAAAATTTTGATCAGGTGACTTTGGGAAAAAAATTAGCGTGGGAGGGGGCCTAGTTGCCCTCCATTTTTTTGGCCACTTAAAAAGGGCAATCGAACTTTTAATTTCCGTTCGAATGAGCCCTTCCACGATATTCTTGGACCACTGGGTCGATACAATCACCCCTGGGGGAAAAAACAAACAAACAAATAAACACGCATCTTTCTTCTGGCAAAAAATGCAAAATTCCACATTTTTGTAGTAGGGTTCTATGATACGCTGATTGTGATGGTGTGATTTTCATACAGGTTCTATAACTTTTAGGGGGTCTTTCCCCCTTTTTTCGAAAATCAGCCAAATTTTCCCAGGCGCGTAACTTTTGATGGGTTGGGCTAGACTTGATGAAACTTATATATTTTAAATCAGTATTAAAATTTGATTCTTTTGATGTATCTATTGGTATCAAAATTCCATTTTCTACAGTTTCGGTTACCATTGAGCAGGGTCACTCCTTACTTACAGTTCATTACCACGAACTGCTTGATTTAGCCCAAAACGCCCTCATTCTCTGACAGTTCCAGTTGAATAACCTCAGCTGTTTTTATATATTGCAGATACACCCTTTTGACAACAAATATTGTGTTGCACATAATGATTTGGCTCAAAATCTTCTTCCACATGCTCTGAAAGTTTTAGCTTGATACACTTAGCCGTTCCTGACATATTATTGATAATCCCTATGAAAGCCTTGGTACAAAAAAACATCTCTTGATTTTGTTCAACATTCCCTTCAATATTCTCTGAAACCCTCGTCTTGATACCCTTGGCCTTTTCGGACACGCAGGATCAAACACGTTCTATTTTTCAATTAATTAAAAAAAAACTTTTTCCACAAAATAAGTTTTTCAAAGAAAAGTAAAGAACTCCATTAAACAAAAATTATCAAAAATAAAATCAAATAATCTACCAAGCTCGAAACTACCACAAATCTGCATCGATAAATAAATGAAACCCAAAACGAACAGGAATTAAAATAAATAACCGAGTCAAACTCAAAACGAGCAGAAATTAACATAAGTTGGGCGCATAACCCCTATGCCTTCCCAAGGCCCGAACAAAATTTGCACTTTGCTGAAAAAATACAAATGAATGTACATTGTCAGTTTAATATACATATACTGATATTTAGTAATCAAATGTTAAAATTATTTGATTTATTAAAGTTATAAAAGTAAAAACATTTATATTTTTTTCAGTAAAGTGCTAATTTTGTCTTTGACAGAACTTACACTATTTTGATTTGGTCAAATTTTAAGAGCAGAAGTAGCCTCGAAAGTTTGAACATAATACCCTCAGTCGTTCTTGGGATACTGCTGAGATGCCTTATTGGGAATTAGCATTATCACAGTGCATTTTGATTTAATATTTTGGCAACAGTTAGTTTTTAAACATAATGGGCAAATGGGAGGGTGGGAGTGGAAGGGGGATTAGTTGCCCTCCAATCACTTTCGACTATTAAAAAGGGCATCAGCCCTTTCTATTTTCAATCGAATGAGCCCGTTTTGAAGTTCCTACGACAACTCCTTCTATACAAAGTGCCCTGGTCTAAACAACAACAACAACAAAAATATTACTAATCACTTTCGACTATTAAAAGAGCACTAGCCCTTTGAATTTCAATTCGAATGAGCCCTTTTCTGAAGTTTTTACGACAAAATCTTCTATAAAAACCTTATATGCCCCCAGGGCATAACTTAAAACCCTTGCCCTGAGGGCTTTGGCTGAGTATCCTCCTCAAAAACATATTTTCTATCTGTAAATCAACTACACTGAACAAAATGGCTATCTCAAAATTTTTATTGGATGTGTATGGGGGAATGATGGGCATGGAGGGGTTAGTTGCCCTCCAATCACTTTTGAATATTAAAAAGTGCATTAGCCCGTTGAATTTCCAATCGAATGAGCTTTTTTTTAAGTTTCTACTACAACACCTTCTATAAAAACATTTTATGCCCCCTGGGAATAACTTAAAACCCTCGCCCTGAGGCTTGCGGGGGAGTGTCCTCCTCAAAAACATATTTTCTATCTGGATATCAACCACGCTGAACAAAATGATTCTCTAAAAATTGTGATTGGATATGTTTGGGTGAATGATGGACGTGGGGGGGGTGCTAGTTGCCCTCCAATCACTTTCAACTATTAAAAAGCGTACTAGCACTTTGAATTTCCAATCAAATGAGCCCCCTTTGAAGTTTATATGACAACGGTTTCTATAAAAACCTTATATACCCCAGGAACGCTGAACAAAATGGCTATCTCAAAATTTTAATAGGATGTGTTTGGGAGAATAATGAGTGTGGGACAGGGGCTAGCTCCCCTCGAATCACTTTCGACTATTAAGAATGGAACTAGCCCTTTGAATTTCCAATAAAATGAGCCTCTTTTGAAGTTTCTATGACAACGCCTTCTATAAAAACCTTATATACCCCAGGATATGACTTAAAACCCTTACCCTGAGAGTTGTTGGGGAGTGTCCTCCTCAAAAACGTATTTTCTATCTGGAAATCAACTACGCTGAACAAACTGGCTATCTCAAAATTTTAATGGGATGTATTTAGGGAACTGATGGGCGTGGGGGGGGGGCTAGTTGCCCTCCAATCACTTTCGACTATTAAAAAGGGTACTAGCTCTTTGAATTTCCAATCGAATGAGCCTGTTTCGAAGTCTCTACGATGACTCCTTCGATACGAAGCGCCCGGGTATGGGGAAAAAAAAACAACACATTGTGCCCACATCGTTTTTTACTTAGGCAGCGCTAGCACGCTGCCTATGAACAGGTGGGCATGAGAGGGAGGGTTAGTTACCGTCCAATCACTTTCAACTATTAAAAAGGTCACTAGCCCTTTGAATTTCCAATCAAAAGAGCCTTTTTTGAAGTTTCTATGACAACGCCTTCTATAAAAACCTTATATGCCCCCAGGGCATAACTTGAAACCCTTGCCCCAAGGGTTGTGGGGTAGTGTTGTCCTCAAAACATATTTTCTATCGGGAAGACAAATACGCTGAACAAAATGGCTATCCCAAAATTTTTAGTGGATATGTTTCGGGAACTGATGGTCGGGGGGGGGCTAGTTGCCCTCCAATCACTTTCGACTATTAAAAAGGGCACTAGCCCTTTGAATTTCCAATCGAATAAGCCTTTCTTGAAGTTTTTACGACAACACCTTCTATAAAAACCTTATATGCCCCCAGGGCCTAACTTAAAACCCTTGCCCCGAGGGTTGTGGGGTAGGGTGGGGTATTTTCTATCTGGAAAACAAATACGCTGAACAAAATGGCTATCTCAAAATTTTGATTGGATGTATTTGGGGGAATAATGGGCGGGGGGGGGCTAGTTGCCCTGCAATCACGTTCGACTATTAAAACGGGCACTAGCCGTTTGAATTTCCAATCGAATGAGCCTTTTTTAAAGTTTCTACGACAACGCCTTCTATAAAAACCTTATATGCCCCCAGGGCATAAGTTAAAACACTTGCCCCGAGGGTTGTGGGGGAGTGTCCTCCTCAAAATATATTTTCTATCTGGAAATCAACTACGCTGAACAAAATGGCTATCTCAAAATTTTGATTGGATCTGTTTGGGGGAATAATGGGCATAGGAGGGGGGGCTAGTTGCCCTCCAATAACTTTCGACTATTAAAAAGGGTATTAGCCCTTTGAATTTCCAATCGAATGAGCCTCTTTTGAAGTTTCTATGACAACGCTTTCTATAAAAACCTTATATTCCCCCAGGGCATAACTTAAAACCCTTGCCCAGAGGGTTGTGGGGGAGTGTCCTCCTAAAAAAGATATTTTCTAACTGGAAATCAACTACGCTGAACAAAATGGCTCTCACAAAATTTTGATTGGATGTGTTTGGGGGAATGATGGGCGTGGGGGGGACTAGCTGCCCTCCAATCACTTTCGACTATTAAAAAGGGCACTAGCAACTTTAATTTCCAATCGAATGAGCCCTTTTCGAAGTTTCTACGACGACTTATTCGATACGCAGCGCCCGGGTATGAAAAAAAAACCAAAAAACAACACATTGTGACGACATCGTTCTTTAATTACGCAGCGCGAGCGAGCGGCCTATGAAACGGTGGGCATGAGAGGGGGGGGCGGGTTAGTTACCGTACAATCACTTTCAACGATTAAAAAGGGCACTAGCCCTTTGAATTTCTAATTGAATGAGCCTTTCTTGAAGTTTCTACGACAACGCCTTCTATAAAAACCTTATATGCCCCCAGGGTATAACTTAAAACCCTTCCCCTGAGGGTTGTAGGGGAGTGTCCTCCTCAAAAGCATGTTTTCTATCTGGAATGGCTATCTCAAAATTTTGATTGGATGTGTTTTTGGGGGAATGATGGGCGTGGGGGGGGGGGCTAGTGGCCCTGCAATCACTTTTGACTATTAAAATGGGCACTAGCCGTTTGAATTTCCAATTGAATGAGCCATTTTTGAAGTTTCTACGACAACGCCTTCTATAAAAACCTTAAATGCCCCTAGGGCATAAGTTAAAACCCATGCCCGGAGGGTTGTGGGGGAGTGTCCTCCTCAAAAACATATTTTCTATCTGGATATCAACTACGCTAAACAAAATGGCTATCACAAAATTGTGTGTGGATGTGTTTGGGGGAATGATGGGCGTGGGGGGGACTAGCTGCCCTCCAATCACTTTCGACTATTAAAAAGGGCACTAGCAACTTTAATTTCCAATCGAATGAGCCCTTTTCGAAGTTTCTACGACGACTCCTTCGATACGAAGTGCCCGGGTATGGAGAAAAAAAAAAACCCAAAAAACAACACATTGTGCCCACATCGTTTTTTACTTAGGCAGCGCTAGCACGCTGCCTATGAAAAGGTGGGCATGAGAGGGGGGGCGGGTTAGTTACCGTACAATCACTTTCAACGATTAAAAAGGGCACTAGCCCTTTGAATTTCTAATTGAATGAGCCTTTCTTGAAGTTTCTACGACAACGCCTTCTATAAAAATCTTATATGCCCCCAGGGTATAACTTAAAACCCTTCCCCTGAGGGTTGTAGGGGAGTGTCCTCCTCAAAAGCATGTTTTCTATCTGGAATGGCTATCTCAAAATTTTGATTGGATGTGTTTTTGGGGGAATGATGGGCGTGGGGGGGGGGGGCTAGTTGCCCTGCAATCACTTTTGACTATTAAAACGGGCACTAGCCCTTTGAATTTCCATTCTAATAAGCTATTATTGAAGTTTCTACGACAACGCCCTCTATAAAACCTGATATGTCCCCAGGGAATAACTTAAAAACCAAGCTCTGAGGGTTGTCGGGAAATGTCCTCCTCAAAAAGATATTTTCTATCTGGAAATCCACTACGCTGAACAAAATGGCTATCTAAAAATTTTGATTGGATGTGTTTGGGGGAATAATGGGCGTAGGAGGGGGGGGGGGGCTAGTTGCCCTCCAATCACTTTCGACTATTAAAAAGGGTACTAGTCCATTGAGTTTCCAGTCGAATGAGCCTTTGTTGAAGTTTCTACGACAACGCCTTCTATAAAAACCTTATATGCCCCCAGGGCATAACTTAAAACCCTTGCCCCGAGGGTGTGGGGGATTAGTTGTCCTCCAATCACTTTCGACTATTACAAAGGGCATTAGCCACTCCAATTTGCAATCGAATGAGCCCTTTTCCCATTTTCTACGACAACTCCTTCGATACGGAGTGCTCGGTTATAATGAAAAAAAAAACACACACATTATGCCCACATCGTTCTTTACTTAGGCAGCGCTAGCGCACTGTCTATGATAATAAAACCTCGATGCAAACAATAGTTAATTTACATAGTTTGCAGCCTCTACCCCAATGGCTATGGGTGGGAGGGGTCTTGTTATCTCTGACGATATACTTACCGAACCTTTCGACTGTTTTATACAGAATGGCAGTCACAAATTTTGGTCTTTTTGGGGTAAAAACGAGGCAGATAAATAAAAAAGGTGAAGGCACTTTTGTCTATTAAAAAGAGCCCTAGAACTTTAAATTTCCAACCGAATTTCTCCGAACTTGTTCGAAGCTTCTACGAATTCTCTTTCCGTACTGGAATTGCCTAGATGAACGAAAGAAAGAAATAGTACACTTAAGCCATACCGCTCTTTATTTAGGCAACGCCATTGCGTTGCCTATGACAAACAGCTAAAAATCGGCGCTATGGTGTCACCTAATGTGTTTTGTAAATTAAAAAAGAACTACTATATCTTCATTTTTTAGGACTGCCCCTCGTAAAGGAAAAACATAAACACGCGATCATCCTTCCCTGGAAAAATAGCAAATTTCACTTTTTGTGGATTGTGACTCTAAGATGGTCATATACGCCAAATCTCTTCATTCAGTTTTCATCAGCGTCCTGTCTCATTTCTTGAGCAGTTGATTTCTTTTTCCTAAAGTATTCACATGATAGTAAAATTCATGAACGAAGCTAATATTACTGCATTTTACAAATTCGAAATGAACACGAATAGCAGATTTCTTTGATGGATATAAGGAATCAAAACTTTGTTGCCAAGAGTTATGGTTTGTCAAACAGTTCGTGATAACGAACTGTAAGTAAGGACCGACCCGGCTCAATGGTAACCGAAACTCTAAAAAACGGAATTTTGATACCAGTAGATACATCAAAATAATCGAATTTTTATGCTAATTTCAAATATACAAGTTTCATCAAACCCATCATTTAGTCAAACCCATCAAAAGTTACGAGCCTCAAAATGCTGCCTTATTCTCGAAAAAAGGGGGAAACACCCCCTAAAAGTGATATAACCTTAATGAAAATTAAAAAATCAAATTCAACGTAACAGAAAACCCTAATGTAGATCTTTCAAGCTCCTATCTACAAAAATGTGGAATTTTATGTTTTTGGCCAGAAGAAAGATCACGGATGCGTGTTTATTTTTTATTTATTTTTATTTTTTCTAGGGGTGATCTTATCGATCCAGTAATTCTAAAATATCGTGAGAGGGCTCATTCGAACGTAAATTAAAAGTTTTAGTGCCCTTTTTAAGTGACTAGAAAAATTGGAGGACATTCCTGGGGAAAGGGCTGCAAGTTATGAACTTTGCCCATTGTTTATATATAGTATTGGTTATTGGGAAATGTACAGACCTTTTCAAGAGGGATTTTTTCTGGTTGGGGGGGGGGCTTGGAGGAGGGGGTTACGTTGGAAGATCTTTCCATGGAGGATGCTTCCTTGGGGGAAGGGACATCTCTATGAAGGGGGAGCCGGATTTCCCAGCATTATTTAAAAAACGATTAGAAATTAAATTTAAAAAAACAAGTTTTTTCAACTGAAAGTAAGGAGCAACATTAAAACAAAACTAACTGAAATTATTACGTATATGAGGGTGTTCGCCCCCTAGTCAATACCTCGCTCTTTACGCTGAAGTTTTTTTTAATGCTTTGAAAAGAGTTATCTATTCTAATTAATGGCCTTTGTGATTCAGGGATTTGTAATTCGAACAAAATTCGAACTATAGCATAAAGAGCGAGGTATTGAATAGGGGGTGAACCCCCTCATATACGAAATAATTTCTGTTGGTTTTAAGTTTTAATGTTGCTCCTTACTTTCATTTGAAAAACTTGTTTTTAAAATATTTCTTCAACAAGAGGAATTCAGTGTTCATATTTAAAGTTTAGTCCAAGAATATTCCCTAGAGTAAGAGAAGATTAACGGGTAGATTTTCCTCTTCCCCTTATTTTGTATCATCTGAAAAATCTTAAAAAGTTGGAAAATTTAGGATAATTTTTTTTAGGCTTTGGAATCATCTTCCACCCCCTCCACAAGAAAAATCTGCTAGCATCTAAAATAGATGCACAATCATACATCACTGCACATAATTGCATGAAGAATCAAATAGATCACCTCAGTTAAATCCTGCTTCAAGTTAATTGTCTAAATTAACCATTTATTTTTTATTTACTGGTTGTATTTTTAAAAACAAAGGTACCACCACTTGGCTTTACAACCTCTGCAACTTAGAAAGTCACAGTATCGTTTTTCGGTTATTTTAAAGCTTTTGGCCATATTTACACTCAAAAGAATTTTTCGACTAAAACTGCTGCTCTGCTACGAAAAATGGCAGAAATGTCAAAAAGCGAAAATGTCTTCCATGTATTACTTTTTTTTCGTCATTTTTCATAAAAGAAATGGTCGTAGATGCTTAGAAGGGAGCTCATGCAATTAAATTCAAGTGAGTGTGGACCAGGGTTACTAACCCTTGTGAGTTATCACTATATCTAGTGATATTTTAATGCTGCCTAAACAAAAAAAAATTACTAGATAAGCACATAAATCACTAGATTATTGAAGAAAACCACCAAATAAACCAAATAATCACTAAAATCTAGTGATTTTTTTCTCAAAAGGTGGCAACCCTAGTGTGGATACTTCCGTACGGAGGGTAGGTGGTTCAAAAGCGACTGAGTGCTTCAAATTATATATATTGAAAATCTTAGATTGTTTTCTATTAAAATGAAATATGATGTGTCTTCTTTTCTTTTTGTTGACGGCGGAGGGGTAGAGAGTACTAGAGGAGCCACAGGTCTATTTTATGCCTCTAGAAAAATATATTGAAATTTTTTGAATGGTTTTGCTTGAAACTAAGCAAAAAATACTTGCATTTTCGCAAACAAAACGACACCGCTTCCTAATAACAATAATTTAAATCATTTAGTGACTTTGGTTAAAACAACGAGAATGTTAGGTACTTCTTTACTAAAACAATAGTGGTGGGGTGAATGTGGGTAGAGGGCTGGTGCATTGAGGCTGCGGGTCTACTTCGGTAATCGAAATAACATGGAAGATGCCCAAGGCTGCCACCCGGTGTAAGTAAAATTCACTAGATTTGTTGTGATTTTTGTTTGATTTAGTGATTTTCCGACCTGAACATGCCTAAATTCCAGGTAGAAAAATCAGCAATAGGGGGGCAGAGGGTGAGGATATAATACCACTATTTCCCTTTTGTTCTTGAATTATATACTGAAAAACTTTACATTGTTTCGCTTCAAATCAAGTAAAGCGTTCCTGCTTTTGTGCTAGGAATTTGGGACTTCGGGCTTGGGAGTGAAGTGGTCATTGCCTTATTCCTCCTGAGACAAGATATGAAATATCTACCTTTTTGCTACAAAATTTGGATAAGAGGGGCAGATAGAATTGGGCAAGATAGGATAAGAGGGGCAGATAGAATTGGGCAACGGGAATTGGGCAACGGGAATTTTATGTGGGCTCCTTTTGTCTCCAGCTTATCTTTTCAAAGAATCTTGTTTATCTTGCTTTGGGCAGAGTACGTATGAATTTTTTCTGATGTATACCATGACAATGAATTTGCTGTTCCCTCGAAGCATTCGATGTTGTATACCTCAAGAAAAGATTTTTGTACCAAAAACTGATGCAGTTTACATTCATCAGTTCTTCAAGGAGAACTCATCAGACTAGACTATACAATTTTATCTCTCTTAGTTTAAACATTGACTTTCTTGCCATGGGACAAATTCCTAAATTTTTTTACTAAGAAATGAATAGAGGGAGTTTCCCAATTTTCTGAATAGCGTGAGAGCTATTAAATTTATGCACTCCTTTACCTCACTCCCAAAGACAGGAAATGAAATCTCAAGCTCGACCAAAATCACAGAAGGAAACGGCCTGTGAATGACTTTGAGCCTTTGAGAAAATGCTCCTTTTTGGAGCTGTAAATTTTTTATTTATTATTTTAAGAAAACATTTTGATGGTCGAAAATAAGGGAACACATGTCTTAAGTACTCTTAGATTTAACTTCAGTTTGAAATCGCTTTCTTCCAGCCTTCTGGCTAAAGCCGTACCTTAAAATAGAAAATGGAATAGAAATAGAAAATAGAATAGAAAATAGAATGGAATGAAATAGAAAATATCGAAAAAGTTAATGCTTGCTAAAACAACTTCAGATAGGCCTCTGTGACATTAAAATGAAATTTTTTCTCAGCTCTTACATTGTAGGCTCTCTGACTTAAGTATAGGCAAAACCACCTTTTTTGGCCCCAAGTGAGAATTATATTCAGCTTTCCTAAGTCTAATATCATGCTCGCCAAGAATAAAATAAAAAAAAACAGGACCAAATCAAAATGTTTCTCTCGCAACATAGACCTCACTGAGATCAAAATAAAAAAATGATACAACTTGATAAATGAAACACATCACCTTCCTCCCCTTTGGCCCAAAACTAATTCTTGGTCCTAGTTCCTGCAGCCCAAGAAATTGTGGTCAAAAGGTTTGAATATCCGAATAGAATTACTATTTAAGTACCAAATAAAAAAGTTTTAAAAAAGGACTAAGTTTTCCCAATGCTTATTAGTTCCTTTTTGAAAGATCTAATTGTTCTTTTGAAATAAGATACGGATAGTGAATGAAGCAATAAAAGTCGCTCGGTGAAATTGTAACTGATCTACATATATACTCATCAATTGCATTTTTTTAACTTTATTTCCGGACTATTCCGGAAGAAGGAAGTTGCCAAGTATCGTCTGGTTGAAGTGTGTATGACTTCTCATACTAAAATTGTGTGATCGGAAACTAATTCAAGGGTTCTCAGAAGCTTATGAGGGTATGCGAAACCATAGTTGAATGGTATTGAATTGGTAGAGCTTTTCTGGGAATTGACTTGTGGGAATGTTTCACCCTGGGAAACAACATGTAAACTTTCCATAGGAAAACACTCACCAAAACAACTTCTATTACTTCACAAGCAAATAGTTCTATAGCTAAAAACTAAATAAAAGTTTAGATACCTAGTTATCAAGAATTTTTGTATTTATATTTATCACTTTCAAACAAGGAGGAGATCCTGTTCATGTTATAAAAAATGATAATCCTTTGTTCATCTGTAACTACGAAATTACTATTTATTTCGGGGTATGCTTCTAAACAAAAACTGGACCTTCAATGTGAAGGCCCTGTGTAGTTTTGCTGCAACTATGATAATTGGCCAAAGTTGTAGAGCAACGTAAACAACAATAAAATATAATAAAAAGAATACTTTTTTACCCATTTATAAAGGGAAAAAAGAATGTACAACAGGAAAGAAAAAAACTAAAAGTAAAACTACAAAAGAAAACAAAAACTACAATTAAAAAAAAAACATAGGAAAAGATAAAAAATAGCAAAAGAAGCCGACAAGACAATTGTTAGGACCAAGATTGGCACATAATAAGTTAATTTGGAATTTAATGTTTCCTCGGAGGGAATAATATCCGTAGTTATGTACGAACTATCTGTTTCCGAAATGATCAAGGTAAAAAAAAGTACAAATTTACTATAGCAATAATAATCCGTCTTGGCCCTCTTTATGTCCCTTTTATTCCAAAACATATAAACCTAGCACAATATAATGTAGAATTATTTCACAAACTAGAATACAGCTTTGTTACTGCTTGCCGCTGGAAATGTCCACGGTTTCCGAGAGTTTTTAAAATACCTCAGTCCAAGATTATTCTTAATATCTCACCAGCCATCGCCATCGATAATCAAATCACTAGCCATCGAAGATAGGTTAAATGTGGCATGCAACAGAACTATAATCCAAATTATGAGACCTTTAGACCTT
Organism: Artemia sp. Qi Xiang Cuo; assembly: GCF_049724085.1. NCBI lineage: Eukaryota > Metazoa > Arthropoda > Branchiopoda > Anostraca > Artemiidae > Artemia > Artemia sp. Qi Xiang Cuo. Next base: position 51,043,161 of record NC_142803.1, read on the forward strand.
AGTTGACCTTCTTAGTATTCAAAATATTCACGGTACTTGTATTATATATTGGCCACAGCAAGTACCCATGTTAAGAAAACAATTCTTACTTCATAATATGCAAAATAATCCTATTTAACACATTTTGGATGCAACCCCGCTATACTTTACCCCCAACCCCCAGATATGCAAATATATAAGCCCAAGTAATATATTTCCTCTCTATGCGTCTCAGTTGTTTCAACCCGTCTATTAATTAAAAAAATAAAGTTTTTCCGTGGGAAGTAAAGAGCGAAGTTGAAACTTAAAACGAACAAAAATTATTACTTCACAGCCTATCTAACATATATCAATAAAACTAGTGCACATAAATCAACTGGTGATATTTCCCTATGTTTGTAGAATTAAAGAAAACTAGCGCTTTACTGAAAACACAAAAGGCCCAGTATAAAAAACAAGAATATTGATTTAGGAGTCAAAAGTAAATAAGTAGCCTAACAACAACAGACTAATCTATAACGCTTTTTGTAGTCTTACAGGATCTGTAATAACAGTAACTTTCAGTATGCAATAACAATTATTTTAAAACTCAGGCATAAAAATAATAAGTTTACAGTCATTAAACAGCATAAAAATAGGATTGATTTATCGGGTAATATCTCGGTCTCACCTAGTATTACCCCAAATGAAGAGCATATCAACCAAAATGTGGACTCTGGAGATCCAGTTATTTCTCTCTATAAAACGGAGAATTTCAAGTGGTGTTACAAATTTTAAAGCGAGTCTGTAGTCTTAATACTAACAAGATTCCTTTAGTTCGAACTTGTCTACAAAATAATCAAGAAATGTCTTTTTCAGATCCAAAATGACAGTCAATCATTAAACTGAGCTCATTGTGCAGAAGTGATGCCAAATTAAACGAAAAAATAAATATATAAAGCAACAATCTAAAAATACTTTACATTGTTAAAAGTGCCCTTAAATGCTTATTTTTACCATACCAAAACTCTTATATTGTTCTGTGTTTTCAGTAAAGCGCTAGTTTTCTTTAGTCCCTACTAACATAGGGAAATATCACAAGTTAATTTATTTGCATTAGTTTTATTGATATATGTTAGATAGGCTGTGAAGTAATAATTTTTTTTCGTTTTAAGCTTCAACTTCGCTCTTTACTTCTCTCAGAAAAACTTTGTTTTTTTAAATTAATTTATGCTCGTTTTTGATTAAGATTTAATTTAGAAACAACACTGCCTTGATCTTTTTGTTTTACGGAATAACTTCTGTTCGTTTTAAGTTTTAATGTTGCTCCTTAGTTTCAGTTCAAAACTTATTATTTTTTATATAGTTTCTAATCACTTCCAATCTAGGGAAAAATAGTGTTGTGTGTTTGTATTTTTTTTTATTTTAAGAAGAAGTATACCTTTAATTTTTGGTTTAAAAAAATTAAATTTAGTAGCACTTAAGAAAGTAGCTCCAGGCGAGTAGCTACGACACAAAGGGTTAACTTAAGGGACAGGTTTACATATCGACCTGCTTGTGGGAAATTTTGCTAGCTCAACATAAATAAGGCTTTAGGCTTAGGGAGTTATTTTACCTGTCTCTAAATAGAAAAGACATTCATTACTTACAAATGAATCGAAATTTCAAAAAAGGTCATTTCTTGTGTAGGTAAATGGTATTATAAACTAAGTTTGTTTTCATTTCAAAAATTTTGGGAAGAATTACCTGAATTCTCATACAGAACTAATTTCATTTGTTTTTCTTCCTCTTCGATGCACAATCTAGCGTATGGAGAGAATATTATAGCAGAATTGTCAAGTAAATAATTTGAATAAGTAAGTATAACAATAAGTAATCCTTCTTTTAATATACAGCTTTGAATTGTTCCAGAAATACATGCCTACACTTCTCCAACCACTAAGTGGCAAGGGGTCGGGGTAGGAGCGTAGTTTCCTATGGGACAGAGGGAGCAACTGCGTCTCCCAGACGGAATTTTTCCCCCAGACCCCAGTACCCCCCCCCAGGTGGAATTTTGTTTCTCCAGAAATTTTGTCAAAACTAAGATAAGGCTGCATAATTCAAGCATCCACAGAAACAAGTCAGTTTTCTTTAGTACATATTTACCTTTTTTATTACTCTATTGCTCATTTCTACGTTTTCTCTGTCATTTTTACTTGATTTGGGAAAATTGGCTCCAGATTTTACACCCCACATACAGGATTTTGAAAAAAATATGACATACAATGGGGTATGGATTTAGTGATCTACTAAGAATGTCGTTGGAAACCATGAACTGGATGACTTCCATTCCCTTTTGAATCAAAATGCTTGACAAAATACCTTCCCGGGACACACTTTAAAAATGAGTCCATCACATTTATAAAAGCAGTGAAATTATCTGAGAATGATGTTATAGAAGGGGAAAAACCGTGATTGAAAAAAAAAAACAATTAGGATTCGAACCCAAAACACTCTAATTTGAAGTCTAACGCTGTACTAACTGAACCACGCCTCTAATAATCTGATTTGATATATTGGCTTCTGTACCTTAATTGCGTAACTTATTAAGGAGGCTTGGAGGAGACACATACGGGAGGTGTTATTGCAAACCTCCAGTTAAGGGTATCGGACCATAATTATTACAATGATGATACCATTTTATACTTCCAAGCTTTTCAAACAGTTCGTGGTAACGAACTGTAAGTAAGAGGCGACCCGGCTCAATAGTAATCGAAACTCTAAAAAATGGGATTTTTGAAACCAATAAATACATCAAAAGAATCAGATTTTAATTTTGATTTCAAAAATATAAGTTTCATTGAGTTTAATCTACCCTAATCTAAGTCATCCTAAAAGACATATATATTAGATTTTCGACTATGCTGAACAAAATCGCTATCTCAAAATTTTAATTTGGTGACTTTGAGAAAAAATAAGCGTGGGAGGGGGCCTAGTTGCCCTCCTTTTTTTTTGTCACTTAAAAAGGGCACTAGAACTTTTAATTTCCGTTCCAATGAGACCTCCAACAATATTCCAGGACCACTGGGTCAAAACGATTACCCCTGGGAAAAAAACAAAAAAAAACAACAAATAAACACGCATCCGTGATCTTTCTTCTGGCAAAAAATGAAAAATTCCACATTTTTGTAGATAGGAGCTTGAAACCTCTACAGTAGGGTTCTCTGATACGCTGAATATGATGGTGTTATTTTCATTAGGGTTCTATATCTTTTAGGGGGTCTTTTCTCCTTTTTTCGAAAATCAGCCAAATTTTCTCAGGCGCGTAACTTTTGATGGGTAAGATTAAACTTGATGAAACTTATATTTTTGAAATCAGAATTCAAATTTGATTCTTTTGGTGCATCTATTGGTTTCAAAATTCCGTTTTTTAGAGTTTCGGTTACCATTGAGCCGGGTCGCTCCTTACTTACAATTCGTTACCACGAACTGTTTGATTCAAATGAAAAAAAAATTGGCAATTCATTTACAAATATTTAATCGAGCACGGATACCAAAGATAAAAGAGTAATTCAACTATTTTATAATAAAAATATATAATCTAGTAGTAAAAAAAAATGCCGTTAGTCTTGGTGATTGTCTTTTTGTGTTGGAGCATCTACTGTAATCTAATAAAGAACGAACTCTAGCCTTCAGTAACCGAAAATTCAAAAACGTGCTTGAAAAAAAAGACTGTCAGTGAGGAAGAAGCACTGTTTGATGTTGATTCAGGAATGGCATCTATGATTTTGAATAATCATAATAGTAAAAGTTTACTGCAAAAAAAATTTATTGGAATTCTAAAAAATAGCCTGAAAACCCAAAAAATAGCGTCAGATCGAAAAACACCGCATCATTAAAATCACCAGAACAGAAAACACCATTAAAATAATTTTAGTCCTCCATAGTCAGCAACAAGGAAAATTAATTTTTCGCATGGGAAGCAGTAATGAGCCAGCACAGAGGCTGGTGAACTTTAGCGTAGTACATCTTCTAAAAAACTGTTTCGCTTGGCAACTGGTCACCCGATGATAACTTTCAATAAATATTACTGCTTAAAAGCTTCTTGACGAAAAACAAATTCTAAAATCTTCTACGTTTATGAGAAATGCCATAACAAACTATTTCTTTCGCCTATTTCCGTGCCACATTATAGTCTATCTTGTGGATATCATCAAAATTACGGATAACCATACCACCAGTAGTGCCTCCTACTTTGTAGTTAAGAGAGTCCAATGTTTCAGGTTTAAAAAATGTTTGAGGTTTGTTCAGGTTTAAAAAATAACACTAAGAGCATTGGCAACTAATAAGACTTGAGGCGCAATAAGTGATTACATAAGGAGCAGAAAGATCAAGTGATACGAATGCATATGACCATTTACTGGTCAACGTGTCAAACCCCAAACAATCATAGACAGCACAATAGCGCTGCCTAAGTAAAGAACGATGTTCGCACAATGTATTATTTTTTTTTCCATATCAGGGCGCTTTGTATTGAAGGAGTTGTCGTAGAAACTTCGAAAAGTGCTCATTTGATTGGAAATTGGAATGGCTAGTGCCCTTTTCAATAGTCGAAAGCGATTGTAAGGCAACTAACACTCCTTCCACGCCCACAATTTCCCTAAACACATCTAATCAAAATTTTGATATAGCCATATTGTTCATCGTAGTTCATTTCCAGATAGAAATTATGTTTTTGAGGAGGACACTCCCCCAAGCCCTCAGGGCAAGGGTTGTAAGTTATGCCCTGGGGGCATATTAGGTTTTTATGGAAAGCTTTGTCGTAGAAACTTTAAAAGGGCTCCTACGATTGGAAATTCAAAGGGCTAGTGGCCTTTTTAATAGTTGAAAGTGATTGGGGGCAACTAACCCCCCCCCCCCCTCTCACGCCCATCTTGTCCCCAAAAACATCCAATCAAAATTTTGAGGTAGCCATTTTGTTCAACGTAGTTGAAAATCCTGGAAATTATGTCTTTGAGGAAGAAACCCCCCCCCCCAGAGCCCTCAGGGCAAGGGTTATAAGTTATGCCCTGGGGCCATATAAGGTTATTGTAGATAGCGTTGTTGAAAAAACTTCAAAAAGGGCTCACTCAATTGGAAATTGAAAGGGCTACTGCCCTTTTTAAAAGTCAAAAGTGATTGGAAGGCAACTAACCCCCCTCTCACACCCACCATTTTCACAAACACATCCAATCAAAATTTTGAGATAGCCATTTTTTTTCAACGTAGTTGAAAGTTTTGGAAATTAGGTCTTTGCCAGCGTTGTCTTGGAAACTTCAAAAAGGACTCATTCAATTGTGAATTAGAGAAGCTAGTGCCTTTATTATTAGTCTAAAGTGATCGGAGGGCGAATGCCCCCCACGCCCATCATTTCCCCAAATACTTCCGATCAACATTTTGATATAGCCATTTTGTTGAACGTAGTTGAAGGGTCCGGAAATTATGTTTTTGAGTATCACAAACCCCTCACAGCCCTCAGGGCTAAGGTTGTAAGTTTTGCCCTGGGGACATATAATGTTTTTATAGAAAATTTATTCTTTTAAGATGACAACTCTCCCCCCATAGTCCTCAGGACAAGGGTTGTAAGTTATGGCCTTTGAGCATTTAAGGTTTTTATAGAAAGTTTTGTCGTAGCTGCTTCAAATAAGGCTCATTCGATTGGAAATTGAGATACTAGGGCCTTTTTTATTAGTCGAAAGTGATCAGAGGGCAAATTTCGATTTAGCCACTGTGTTCAGTCCGTCAGAAAGGTCTGAAAATTATGTCTTTGAGGATAACAAATTGCCCCAGCCCTAAGAACAAGGGTTGTAAGTTATGTCCTGGGGATATATAGGGTTTTTATAGAAACTGTGGGCACATAAACTTCGGAGGGGGCTCATTGGATTGGTGATCAGACGCACTAGTGCAATTTTTCAGAGTCAAAGTGATCAGAGGGCAGCTATTCCTTCCACCCTGCACATATGCCGTGTTGTCCTGAAATGCGTCTAATAGAAATTTTGAGATAGCCATTCTAAAGTAGTCTAAATATAAAATAACAAGACTTTTGGGGTTGAAACAAACACCAGAGATTAGGGGCAAGGGTTGAAAGTTATGCCCAGGGAGTATTTAAGGTTTTTATGGGTGGGATGGTTTTTTAACTTCAGAATAGGAAAGAAATTAATCAAAAAAAATTTTTGTACAAAATAAGTTTAAAAAAAAAAAATAAACAACTCCGTTAAACCAAAAATAAAAAAAATAGAATCAAATAATCTACCAAGCATATAACTACCACAAATCAGTATTAATAAAACCCAAAACAAACAGAAATTAAAACGAGTCAAACTCAAAACGAGCAGAAATTAATATGAGTAGGGTTTCAAACCCTATGCTTTCTAAACGCCATGTAATTTCTACTTTATTGAAAACATTCTTTTAAATGTTTTCACTTTTATAACTTTAAGAAATACAATAATAATTAAGATTTTAGTGAATAAATATAAGCATATGTATGTTAAACTGACTATGCACATTTTTTCAGTAAATTCATTTGAATTTTTTTCAATAAAGTGCAAATTATATTCTGGCTTTCAGAAAGCATAGGGTTTAGAACGACCCCAGGATTTGTCAAAATCGACGATCTTGCTTTCCAACAAGATTGTCGAATACAAAGTCTGGACTATAAGCGAACGATTCTAATCATAAATATATGCAAGAATTTCTATCGGGGTTGGGGGGCAGAAATAAAAAATTAAAATATTATTGAATAATTTCAGTAGGAAGGTTCCAGATATCCGAGGAAGTTTAGAATTTTTGTGGCAGGCGCCCATGCCCCTTCCCCCTTGTTAATATCCATAATCTGGATTGTCAGTAGAACAGCATTTTTGAAATCTATATTTGTCAGTGGGGTGGCATATCAAACTAGATTATTAATCTTCTCTTCGGTTTGTCAATGAAAATAACTTTTAAGCTGATTCGTGAAAGTGCATACTGAAAATTAATAAATTATCATTGAGAACATAGTGTAATATCGTAGGCAGCGCAATCGCGCTGGTCAAGTAAAGAACAGTAGAGTGCTAACTTATACTTCTATGAGACGTATAGGTAAACATTTCTACGGGACCTCTACAACTTTTCAAAGAGAGTCAGAACTCCCTCACACAGTTTGACGTGCAAATTGCCAAAAAATTCAGTTTTGAGGAGATTACGTCCCTTGGCACCTTTAAACATGTTGTCAATCAGATGGGTTTTTGAAAGCACAGTGTGTACATGTGTGTAGGCTTTGTTATTTAAGAAATTGGATGCTACAATCAGAATTCTTTGATTGGCATTTGCAAAAAAGGGGTAATGAATTTGTGAATTGGAGTGTAGGTTTAACATCACCAGGCACGTGTGAGGGAAATTTTTGTTTGGTGGGGGGGGGGGCTTAAAAAGGTAAAAATGGGTGAACTACATTAGTTTATAAGACGGATCGTGAAAATCCCAAGGTTTTGTGTACCAAGAATGGACCGGAGGTAGCCTCCCCTACATACACGAACGGATATCGCTAGAATATTTTAAGACGGGCTTTGTTATTTAAAAAATTGAACGCTACAATCAGAATTCTTTGTTTGGCATTTGCAAAAAAAAGGGGTAATGAATTTGTGAATTGGAGTGTAGGTTTAACACCACCAGGCACGTGCGTGGGAAATTTTTTTGTTGGTAGGGCGGGGGGCTTAAAAAGGCAAAAATGGGTGAACTAAATTAGTTTATAAGACGGATCATGAAAATCGCAAGATTTTGTGTACCAAGAATGGACCGGAGGTAGCCTCCCCTACATACACGAATGGATATCGCTAGAATATTTTAAGACGGGCTTTGTTATTTAAAAAATTGGACGCTACAATCAGAATTCTTTGATTGGCATTTAAAAAAAGGGGTAATGAATTTGTGAATTGGAGTGTAGGTTTGACATCAACAGGCACGTGCGAGGGAAATTATTTGTTGGTGGGGGGGCTTAAAAAGGTAAAAATGGGTGAACTACATTAGTTTATAAGACCGAACATGAAAATCCATAGGTTTTGTGTACCAAGAATGGACCGGAGATAGCCTCCCCTACATACGCGAATGGATATCGCTAGAATATTTTAAGACGAGCTTTGTTATTTAAAAAATTGGACGCTACAATCAGTTTTCTTTGATTGGCATTTGCAAAAAAGGGGTAATGAATTTGTGAATTGGAGTGTAGGTTTTACATCACCAGGCACGTGCGAGGGAAATTTTTTTGGTGGGGGAGGGGGCTTAAAAAGGCAAAAATGGGTGAACTACATTAGTTTATAAGACGGATCGTGAAAATCCTAAGGTTTTGTGTACCAAGAATAGACCAGAGGTAGCCTCCCCTACATACACGAATGGATATCGCTAGAATATTTTAAGACGGGCTTTGTTATTTAAAAAATTGGTTGCTACAATCAGAATTGTTTAATTGGCATTTGCAAAAAAAAGGGGTAATGAATTTGTGAATTGGAGTGTAGGTTTGACATCACCAGGCACGCGCGAAGGAAATTTTTTGTTGGTGGGGGGGCTTAAAAAGGTAAAAATGGATGAACTACATTAGTTTATAAGACGGATCGTGAAAATTCCAAGGTTTTGTGTACCAAGAATGGACCGGAGGTAGCCCCCCTACATACACGAATGGATATCGCTAGAATAGTTTAAGAGGGGCTTTGTTATTTAAAAAATTGGATGCTACAATCAGAATTGTTTGATTGGCATTTGCAAAAAAAAGGTGTGATGTATTTGTGAATTGGAGTGTAGGTTTGACACCATCAGGCACGTGCGAAGGAAATTTTTAGTTGGTGGGGGGGGGGGGGCTTAAAAGGTAAAAATGGGTGAACTACATTGGTTTATAAGATAGATCGTGAAAATCCCAAGGTTTTGTGTGCCAAGAATGGACCGGAGGTAGCCCCCCCTACATACACGAATGGATATCACTAGAATATTTTAAGACGGGCTTTGTTATTTAAAAAATTGGATGATACAATCAGAATTGTTTGATTGGCATTTGCAAAAAAAATGGGTACTTAATTTGCGACTTGGAGTGCAGGTTTGACATCACCAGGCACGTGCGAAGGAAATTTTTTGTTGGTGGGGCGGGGGCTTAAAAAGGTAAAAATGGGTGAACTACATTAGTTTATAAGATGGATTGTGAAAATCCCAAGGTTTTGTGTACCAAGAATGGACCGGAGGTAGCCTCCCCTACATACACGAATGGATATCGTTAAACTATTTTAAGACGGGCTTCGTTATTTAAAAAATGGGACGCTACAATCAGAATTCTTTGATTGGCATTTGCAAAAAATGGGTAATGAATTTGTGAATTGGAGTGTAGGTTTGACATCACCAGGCACGTGCGATTGAAATTTTTTGTTGGTGGGGGGGGGGGCTTAAAAAGGCGAAAATTGGTGAACTACATTAGTTTATAAGACGGATCGTGAAAATTCCAAGGTTTTGTGTACCAAGAATGGACCGGAGGTAGCCTCTCCTACATACACAAATGGATATCGCTAGAATATTTTAAGATGGGCTTTGTTATTTAAAAAATTGGATGCTACAATCATAATTCTTTGATTGGATTTTGCAAAAAAAGGGGTAATGAATTTGTGAATTGGAGTGTTGGTTTGACATCATCAGGCATGTGCGAGGGAAATTTTTTGTTGGTAGAGGGTTTAAAAAGGTAAAAATGGTTGAACTACATTAGTTTATAAGACGGATCGTAAAAATCCCAAGGTTGTGTGTACCAAGAATGGACCGGGAACAACTTCAACCGTGCCCAGCCCCCCGCAATCAGAAATTAAATTATAAAAAAGTTTCCTCAACTGAAAGTAAGGAGCAGCATCAAAACTTAAACAGGCAGAAATAGAGGCTGTTTCCAAAGATTTAGGATTCATTAGCTTTAATGTTGCCATTCAAAAGCTATGAGTTTGAGAAAATTGCTAGATTATCGAAAAATGGAGAAACACTCTCCAAAAGTCGACAGGAATGGGATTGTCTTGAGGGGGGAATTTTCCATGGAAGAGGGGGAGGGTATTTTTACGCGAAAACAAATTCAATAGTGCCCAGCCCCCCGCATTTTGTACATGAAATGGCTGAAAAGTGTTTTTGGGGGGATGGGTATTAGTCTCTCATAGGCGTGTGTTGTCTGAAACCTATAAAAATAAACTATTTCCTTAAAATCTGAGCTAATAAGGATTTTGACCGTAAGCTCTAGCTTTTTTTTGTAAGAAAATTATGGATAATATTTTTGGATTGAAAAATAAAACTATATCTGTAAAATCTGAACTAATAATTCAATATTTTTTTTTCATAAAAACAAACTTTTTTTTAAACTTCGAAAATTTTCAACTTTATTTATTTTTTTCTTTTTGTACATATCTTAAAGTTTCAAAATATGCTTACGGTTCTAACAATTGTGCTCTATGATTGGTCAGAGACATGATGTGGCTTTCCCACTGGTATTCTATGACCGGTTATCGACACTACCTAGTCTATTGCATGTATTAAATCAGTATTTTTTACGCAGTGGAACGATAAACACATAAGTCATATCTTTAAAAAAAAGTGAAGATGGAACATTTTAATAGAGTGTGTTCACATAACAAGGTTATTGTAGCATTGAATGCCGACAAGGAGAAGTATTTAAACTATGAAACAAGTAAAAGTGGTAGCACTATCGGAAACGTATGCGTGCGTTGTCATGACAGTGAGAGTTTAGATTTCTTTGGAGCACCCAAAAATTTCTATTATACAAATGCTGGATATGCGAAATTATCATTTCCAGAGATGATTACACTCAAAGAGAATGCTAACATAAAAATAATTGTTGATGATAGAGGAAAACTCCTTGCTACTGCTGCAGGTAACACATTACCTACGGATACATCCAATCATCAGCTTTCGGGTATTAGCATTCAATGGAAGGATTCTAAAAGAAAGGCTTACTCTGCTACTAATATCATAAACCATATCTTGTTTACGTGCCGAAACTGTTACCTATGTAAAAATAATGTGTTAATAGACAGTGAAATTGTCAGAAAAATAAAAATGGCATGGTCAGAAAATATCACTACGGAATATAAAGATGAAACAATGAAAGACAAAGCACCAGCAAACGCTACTGATGAATCAAATAATACTAAAGACGAAAAGCATATTGAGCCTGTCAATGACACACCTATACAAATTGTGTACGAGTATAAATGGAATAATGATTATTCTATTGATTACGAACTAAGAGAAGACAATATCTATAGTATCAAGAGAGAACATGGTGAACCATTTTATGGAACAGATTCCAAATGTCCAAAGTTGTTCATTGATATTAATAAAGTATAATAATATATATTTTTTGTATTAATATTCCACATGACATCATTTCATCAAAAATATATTATGCATTACATTGTTATGTGTTCATTTATTTTTAGAGTAAGCTAGCATATCGAACGTTCGTTTTTCAAGCAGACTGTTTTTTGAGCCAAAAATAGACTAAAGTTTCAGATTTAAACCAGAGAATTGTATTTTCCAAAATTTTCTTACAAAAAACTAGAGTTTACGGCCAAAAACCCTTATTAGCTCAGATTTTACGGAAATAGTTTTATTTTTCAATGTGAAAATAGACTAAAGTTTCAGATTTGAACCAGAGAATTGTATTTTCCATAATTGTATTTCAAAAACTAGATTTTACAGTCAAAATCAATTAGTAGCTCAGATTTTATTGAAATAGTTTTAATTTTTTGATCAGAAAATAGACAAAACTTTCGGATTTGAACCTGAGAACTCTATTTTCCATAATTTTCCTACAAGAAACTAGAGTTTACGGCAGAAAACCCTTAGTAGCTCAGATTTTATAGAAATAGTTTTATTTTTCAATCGGAAAAATAGACTAGAGTTTCAGATTTGAGCCATAGAATTATATTTTCCATAATTTTCTTACATCTTTGGAAATGGTTAACGATAACAAACATGTTTTCGACCAGATGGGTTTTTGAAAGCACATTCAGCATGGCTTGCGCTATTTTTTTTTATCAAAACTTAAACGGGCAGAAATAGAGGCTGTTTCTAAAGATTTAGAATTCATTAACTTTAGTGATGTCAGTCAAAAGCTATGAGCTTGAGAAAATTGCCTGATTATTGAAAAATGGGGATACACCCTCCAAAAGTCGAAAGGAATGGTATTGTCTTGAGGGGGGGGGGAATTTTCTATGGAAGTGGGGAAGGGTATTCTTCCATGAAAAAAACTACAACCGTGGCCCGCAATCAGAAATTAAATTATAAAAAAGTTTCTTCAACTGAAAGTAAGGAGCAACATCAAAACTTAAATGGGCAGAAATAGAGGTTGTTTCCAAAGATTTAGGACTCATTAACTTTAGTGTTCCCAGTCAAAAGCTATGAACTTGAGAAAATTGTCTGATTATTCAAAAATGGGGAAACACCCTCCAAAAGTCGACAGGAATGGTATTGTGGTGAGGGGGGGGAATTTTCATCGGAAGTGGGGAAGGGTATTTTTACATGAAAACAACTTCAACCGTGGCCCAAAATCAGAAATTAAGTTAGAAAAAAAGTTTTTTCAACTGAAAGTAAGTAGCAACATAAAAGCTTAGACGGTCAGAAATAGAGGCTGTTTCCAAAGATTTAGAATTCAGTAACTTTAGTGTTGTCAGTCTACAGCTATGAGCTTGAGAAAATTGCCTGATTATCGAAAAATGGGGAAACACCCTCCAAAAGTCGACAGGAATGGTATTGTCTTTAGGGGGGGGAGAATTTTCCATGGAAGAGGGGAAGGGTATTTTTACATGAAAACAACTTCAACCGTGGCCTGCAATCAGAAATTAAATTATAAAAAAGTTTCTTCAACTGAAAGTAAGGAGCAACATCAAAACTTAAACGGTCAGAAATAGAGGCCGTTTCAAAAGATTTAGGATTCATTAACTTTAGTGTGTAAGTCGTCACTTTGTGTGTGTGTCCTCTCTCTGTGTGTGTATTGTCTCTGCGCGTGTGTCGTCTCTATGTGTGTTTCGTCTCTGTGTGTGTCTCATCTCTCTGTGTGTGTGTCGTCTCTCTGTGTATGTGTGTATAGTCTCTGTGCATGCGTCTTCTCTGTGTGTGTGTCTCTATATGTGTGTGTGTGTGCGTCGTCTCTGTGTGTGTGTGTTCTCTCTGTGCATATGTCGTCGCTATGTGTGTGTCGTCTCTATGTGTGTGTGTGTGTGTTGGAGGGGGGCATTAAATGGTGGAATTTATGGTGATACACAAACACACACAGACGACAAACACATAGTGAGGACACATGCACAGAGACGACACACACACACACACGCAGACGACACACACAAAGCGACGACACATGCACAGAGATAACACACACACACAGAGACGACGCACACACACACACACATACACACGCACAGAGAAGATAAATGCACAGAGACGATACACACACACACAGAGAGAGACGACACACACACACCACACACAGAGATAAGACACACACAGAGACGAAACACACATAGAGACAACACACGCCCAGACATGAGACACACAGAGAGAGGACACACACAGAGAGACGACACACACACAAAGTGGTGACTTACACACTAAAGTTAATGAATCCTAAATCTTTGGAAACGGCCTCTATTTCTGACCGTATAAGTTTTGATGTTGCTCCTTACTTTCAGTTGAAGAAACTTTTTTGTAATTTAATTTCTGATTGCGAGCCACGGTTGAAGTTGTTTTCATGTAAAAATACCCTTCCCCTCTTCCGTGAAAAATTCCCCCCCCCCCATTCAAAACAATACCATTCCTGTCGACTTTTGGAGGGTGTTTCCCCATTTTTCGATAATCAGGCAATTTTCTCAAGCTTCTAGCTTTTGACTGACAACACTAAAGTTAATGAATTCTAAATCTTTGGAAACAGCCTCTATTTCTGACTGTTTAAGTTTTGATGTTGCTCCTTACTTTAAGTTGAAGAAACTTTTTTTATAATTTATATTATAAAAATCAATGTATTAATATCAATGTACAACTTTGGACATTTTGAATCTGTTCCATAAAATGCTTCACCATGTTCTCTCTTGATACTGTAGATGTTGTCTTCTCTTAGTTCGTAATCAGTAGAATAATCTTTATTCCATTTTGTGTCATAAAGAATTTGTATAGGTGTGTCATCGACAGGGTCAATATGCTTTTCTTGTTTGGTATTATTTGATTCATCAGTAACGTTTGCTGGTGCTTTGTTTTTCATCGTTTCATCTTTATAGTCCGTAGTGATATTTTCTGAGCATGCCATTTTATTTTTCTGACAATTTCACTGTCTATTAACACATTATTTTTACATAGGTAACCGTTTCGGCACGTAAACAAGATATGGTTTACGATATTAGTAGCAGAGTAGGCCTTTCTTTTATTAGCCTTCCGTTGAATGCTAATACCCTAAAGCTGATGATTGGATGCATTCGTAGGTAATGTGTTACCTGCACCAGTAGCAAGGAGATGTCCTCTATCATCAAAAGTTATTTTTATGTTAGCATTCTCTTTGAGCGTAATCATCTCTAGAAATGATAATTTCACATATCCAGCATTCCTATAATAGAACTTCTTGGATGCTCCAAAGAAATATAAACTCTCACTGTCATGACAACGAACACATACGTTTCCGATAGTGCTACCACTTGTACTTGTTTCATAGTTTAAATTCTTCTCCTTGTCGGCATTCAATGCTACAATAACCTTGTTATGTGAACACACTCTATTAAAATGTTCCATCTTCACTTTTTTTTAAAGATATGACTTATGTGTTTATCGTTCCACTGCGTAAAAAATACTGATTTAATACATGCAAAAGACTAGGTGGTGTCGATAACCGGTCATAGAATACCAGTGGGAAAGCCAAATCATGTCTCTGAACCAATCATAGAGCACAATTGTTAGAACCGTAAGCATATTTTGAAATTTAAAGGTATGTACAAAAATAAAAAAATTAATAAAGTTTAAATATTTCGAATTTTAAAAAAAAAGTTTTTATTTATGAAAAAAAAAATATTGAATTACCGGTTCATATTTTTACGATATAGTTTTAAGTATCAAACCAAAAATCTAACAAAGTGTAAAAAATGAACAAAATCAATTAATAATCCATAATTTCTTACAAAAAAAACTAGAGTTTAATGCCAAAACCCTAAGTAGCTCAGATGGTACGGAAATAGCTAATTTTTATAGGTTTTAGACAAAACACGCCTATGAGAGACTAATACCCATCCCCCCCAAAACACTTTTCAGCCATTTCATGTTAAAAATGCGGGGGGCTGGGCACGGTTGAAGTTGTTTTCACGTAAAAATACCCTCCCCCTATTCCATGGAAAATTCCCCCCTCAAGACAATCCCATTCCTGTCGACTTTTCGAGGGTATTTCTCCATTTTTCGATAATCAGGCAATTTTCTCAAACTCATAGCTTTTGACTGGCAACATTAAAGTTAATGAATCCTAAATCTTTGGAAACAGCCTCTATTTTTGCCCGTTTAAGTTTTGATGCTGCTCCCTACTTTCAGTTGAAGAAACTTTTTTATAATTAAATTTCTGATCGCGGGGGGCTGGGAACGGTTGAAGTTGTTTCCGGTCCCTTCTTGGTACACAAAACCTTAAGATTTTTACGATCCGTCTTATAAACTAATGTAATTCACCCATTTTTACCTTTTTAAACCCCCCCCCAACAAAAAATTTCCCTCGCACGTGCCTGGTGATGTCAAACCTACACTCCAATTCACAAATTCATTACCCCTTTTTTTTGCAAATGCCAATCAAACAATTCTGACTGTAGCATCCAATTTTCTAAATAACAAAGCCCGTCTTAAAATATTCTAGCGATATCCATTCGTGTATGTAGGGGAGGCTACCCCCGGTCCATTCTCGGTACACAAAACCTTGGGATTTTCACGATCCGTCTTATAAACTAATGTAGTTCACCCATTTTTGCCTTTTTAAGCCCCCCCCCCCCAACCAAAAATTTCCAACGCACGTGCCTGGTGGTGTCAAACTTACACTCCAATTCAAAAATTAATTACCCCTTTTTTGCAAAGGCCAATCAAAGAATTCTGATTGTAGTGTCCAATTTTTTAAATAACAAAGCCCGTCTTAAAATATTTTAGCGATATCCATTCGTGTATGTAGGTGAGGCTACCTCCAGTCCATTCTTGGTACACAAAACCTTGGGATTTTCACGATCCATCGTATAAACTAATGTAGTTCACCCATTTTAACCTTTTTAAGCCCCCCCCCCACCAACAAAAAATTTCCTTCGCACGTGCCTGGTGATGTCAAACCTACAGTCCAATTCACAAATTCATTACCCTTTTTTTTGCAAATGCCAATCAAACAATTCTGATTGTAGCATCTAATTTTTTAAATAACAAAGCCCGTCTTAAAATATTCTAGCGATATCCATTCGTGTATGTAGGGGAGGCTACCTCCGGTCTATTCTTGGTACACAAAACCTTGGGATTTTCACGATCCATCTTATAAACTAATGTAGTTCACCCATTTTTACCTTTTTAAGCCCCCCCCCCACCAACAAAAAATTTCCTTCGCACGTGCCTGGTGATGTCAAACCTAAACTCCAGTTCACAAATTCATTACCCCTTTTTTTTGCAAATGCCAATCAAACAATTCTGATTGTAGCATCCAATTTTTTAAATAACAAAACCCATCTTAAAATATTCTAGCGATATCCATTCGTGTATGTAGGGGGGGCTACCTCCGGTCCATTCTTGGTACACAAAACCTTGGAATTTTCACGATCCGTCTTATAAACTAATGTAGTTCATCCATTTTTACCTTTTTAAGCCCCCCCCACCAACAAAAAATTTCCTTCGCACGTGCCTGGTGATGTCAAACCTACACTCCAATTCACAAATTCAATACCTCTTTTTTTTGCAAATGCCAGTCAAACAATTCTGATTGTAGCATCCAATTTTTTAAATAACAAAGCCCGTCTTAAAATATTCTAGCGATATCCATTCGTGTATGTAGGGGAGGCTATCTCCAGTCCATTCTTGGTACACAAAACCTTGGGATTTTCACGATCCGTCTTATAAACTAATGTAGTTCACCCATTTTTGCCTTTTTAAGCCCCCCCCCCCCAACAAGAAATTTCCCTCACACGTGCCTGGTGATGTCAAACCTACACTCCAATTCACAAATTAATTACCCCTTTTTTACAAATGCCAATAAAACAATTCTGATTGTAGCGTCCAATTTTTTAAATAACAAAGCCCGTCTTAAAATATTCTAGTGATATCCAATCGTTTATTTTTGGGAGGCTATCTCCGGTCCATTCTTGGTACACAAAATCTTGCGAGTTTCATGATCTGGCGTATGAACCAATGTCGTTCAGCCATTGTTGCCTGTTTTAACCTCCCACCAACAAAAACATTTACTAGCGAGTGCCTGGTGATGTCAAACCTACGCTCCAATTCACAAATTCATTACGCCTTTTTTGCAAATGTCAATCAAAGAATTATGATTGTAGCGTCCAATTTTTTAAATAACAAAGCCTGTCTTAAAATATTCTAGCGATATCCATTCGTGTATGTAGGGGAGGCTACGTCCGGTCCATTCTTGGTACACAAAACCTTGGGATTTTCATGATTCGTCTTATAAACTAATGTAGTTCACCCATTTTTAACTTTTCAAGCCCCCCCCACCAACAAAAAATTTCCTTCGCACGTGCCTGGTGATGTCAAACCTACACTCCAATTCACAAATTCATTTACCCTTTTTTTTGCAAATGCCAATCAAACAATTCTGATTGTATCATCCAATTTTTTAAATAACAAAGCCCGTCTTAAAATATTCTAGCGATATCCATTCGTGTATGTAGGGGAGACTACCTCCGGTCTATTCTTGGTACACAAAACCTTGGTATTTTCACGATCCGTCTTATAAACTAATGTAGTTCATCCATTTTTACCTTTTTAAGCCCCCCCCACCAACAAAAAATTTACCTCGCACGTGCCTGGTGATGTCAAACCTACACTCCAATTCAGAAATTCATTACCCCTTTTTTTGCAATTGCCAATCAAACAATTCTGATTGTAGCATCCAATTTTTTAAATAACAAAGCCCGTCTTAAAATATTCTAGCGATATCCATTCGTGGATGTAGGGGAGGCTATCTCCGGTCCATTCTTGGTACACAAAACCTTAGGATTTTCACGATCCGTCTTATAAACTAATGTAGTTCACCCATTTTTGCCTTTTTAAGCCCCCCCCCCACCAACAAGAAATTTCCCTCGCACGTGCCTGGTGATGTCAAACCTACTATCCAGTTCACAAATTCATTACCCCTTTTTTGCAAATGCCAATCAAAGAATTCTGATTGTAGCGTCCAATTTTTTAAATAACAAAGCACGTCTTAAAATATTCTAGCGATATCCATTCGTGTATGTAGGGGAGACTACCTCCCGTCCATTCTTGGTACACAAAACCTTGGGATTTTCACGATCCGTCTTATAAACTAATGTAGTTCACCCATTTTTGCCTTTTTAAGCCCCCCACCAACAAAAAATTTCCCTCGCACGTGCCTGGTGGTGTCAAACCTACACTCCAATACACATATTCATTACCCCTTTTTTGTAAATGCCAATAAAAGAATTCTGATTGTAGCGTCCAATTTTTTAAATAACAAGGCCCGTCTTAAAATATTTTAGCGATATCCATTCGTGTATGTAGGAGAGGCTACCTCCCGTCCATTCTTGGTACACAAAACCTTGGGATTTTCACGATCCGTCTTATAAACTAATGTAGTTCACCCATTTTTACCTTTTAAAGCCCCCCCCCCCCCACCAACAAAAAATTTCCCTCGCACGTGCCTGGTGATGTCAAACCTATACTCCAATTCACAAATTCATTTACCCTTTTTTTTGCAAATGCCAATCAAAGAATTCTGATTGTAGCGTCCAATTTTTTAAATAACAAAGCCCGTCTTAAAATATTCGGGCGATATCCATTCGTGTATGTAGGGGAGGCTACCTCCGGTCCATTCTTTGTTCACAAAATCTTGGGATTTTCACGATCCGTCTTATAAACTAATGTAGTTCACCAATTTTTGCCTTTTTAAGCCCCCCCACCAAAAAAAAATTTCCCTCGCACGTGCCTGGTGATGTCAAACCTACACTCCAATTCACAAATTCATTACCTCTTTTTTTGCAAATGCCAATCAAAGAATTGTGATTGTAGCGTCCAATTTTTTAAATAACAAAGCCCATCTTAAAATATTCTAGCGATATCCATTCGTGTATGTAGGGGAGGCTACCTCCGGTCCATTCTTGGTACACAAAACCTTGGGATTTTCACGATCTGTCTTATAAACTAATATAGTTCACCCATTTTTACCTTTTTAAGCCCCCCCCCCACCAACAAAAAATTTCCCTTGCACGTGCCTGGTGATGTCAAACCTACACTCCAATTCACAAATCCATTACCCCTTTTTTTGCAAATGCCAATCAAAGAATTCTGATTATAGCATCCAATTTTTTAAATAACAAAGCCTACACACATATACACACTGTGCTTTCAAAAACCCATCTGATTGAAAACATGTTTAAAAGTGCCAAGGGACGTAATCTCCTCAAAACTGAATTTTTTCGGCAATTTGCACATCAAACTGTGTGAGGGATTTCTGACTCACTTTGAAAAGGCGTAGAGGTCCCGTAGAAATGTTTACCTATACGTCCCATAGAAGTATAAGTTAGCACTCTACTAAGAACGGTGTTGGCACAATGTATTATTTATTTTTTGTTTTTTCCATGCCAGGGCACTTCATATCGAAGGAGTTGTCGTAGAAACTTCGAAAAGGGCTTATTCAATTGGAAATTGGAGTGGCTACTGCCCTTTTTAATAGTCCAAAGTGATTTGAGGGCAACTAGCCCCCCCCCTGACGCCAATCATTCCCCCAAACACATCGAATAAAAATTTTTAGTTAGCCATTATTTTCAGCGTAGTTGATTTCCAGATAGAAAATATATTTTTGAGGAGGACATTCCCCCACAACCCTCAGGGCAAGGGTTAACCCTGGGGAATATAACAACGGTGTTGGCACAATACTTTATTATTTTTTTTTCCTTTAGAGCAGGGCACTTCGGATGGAATAAGTTGTCGTAGAAACTTCGAAAAAGGCTCATTCAATTGGAGCTTGTGGAGTGGCTTGTGCCCTTTTTAATAGTCAAAAGTCATTGGAAGGCGACTAACACCCCATTCACGCCCACCGTTTTCCGAAACACATCCGATCAAAGTTTTGAAATAGCCATTTTGTTCAGCGTAGTTGGTTTCCCCATACAAATTATGGTTTTCAGGAGGATACTCCCCCACAGCCCTCAGGGCAAGTGTTGTAAGTTATGTCCTGGGGGCATATAAGTTTTTTATAGAAGGTGTTGTCGTAGATACTTCAAAAAAGGCTCATTCAATTGGGAATTCAAAGGGCTAGTGCCCTTTTTAATAGTCGAAAGTGATTGGAGGGCAGCTAGCTCCTCTCTCACGCCCACCTTTTCCCCAAACACATCCAATCAAAATTTTGAGATAGCCATTTTGTTGAACGCAGTTAAAAGTTTTGGAAATTAGGTTTTTGAGGATGACAACCCCCCCTCCCCCCCTCCCACAGCCTTCAGGGCAAAGATTGTGAATTATAGCCTGGGGGTTTATAAGTTTTTTATAGAGCACGTTGTCGTAGAAACTTCAAAAAGCATTCGATTGGAAATTGAAATGGCTTTGAAATGGCCCTTTACAATAGTCGAAATCGATTGGAAATTGATTTGCACTTTACTGAAAAAAATACAAATGAATTTGCATTGTCAGTTTAATATACATATACTGATATTTAGTAATCAAAATGTTAATATTATTTGATTTATTAAAGTCATAAAAGTAAAAACTTTTATATTTTTTCAGTAAAGTGCAAATTATGTTCTGGCTTTGGGAAGGCATAGGGGTTTTGAGCCCTACTCATATTAATTTCTGCTCGTTTTGAGTTTGACTTGGTTATATATTGTAATTTCTGTTCGTTTTGGGTTTCATTTATTTATCAATGCTGATTTGTGTTAATTCTACGTTTGGTAGATTATTTGATTTTGTTTTCGCTCATTTTTGGTTTAATGGAGTTGTCTACTTTTCTTTGAAAATCTTATTGTGTGGAAAAAGTTTTTTTAATTATCAATTTTGCTAGTGCTCAAATTACAGGATATTTCGTATGTTTACAGGATAATTCGTAATTACTAAATTACAGGATAATTCGTATAACGTATAACGGTTATAACGTATAACGTATAATTCGTATAACGGTTGAGGGGAAGGGTGTGGTAAAAGTGAGTCACTTCTTCTATTGCCGGGACGAGTAATTGTGGATCTAAAGGTGTATTAATTTGGATACACAAGAAATCTAGAGATTTAACGTCGGGCGAGCTTGGTGCTGATGAAAATTAATAAAGTAATTCATGGCATTATAGTATCTCCATGTAAACGAGATACCGGTGGAATTTGCTAAAACTGTAATTCTTGTGAATTTTGAATCAAAATACAAATGAAAAAAAGGGGAAAGATCTCCATTGATGTACTCCCACCTCCTTCAAAACCAAAATGTAAAGTCTTTCAATTAAAGATTAATTTCTGTTAAAAACCTGAACATGGTTTCTATACCTTTCATACAGGAACCCACCTGAAGACGTTTCAAGCTTCCATCTATAAAAATTGGAAATGTTGTATTTTTTCCCCAGAAGAAAGATCACAGATGAGTGTTTATTGTTGCTCTTCCCAGGGATTATCGTGTCGAGCTAATGGTCGTAAAAGATCGAGAGAGGGACCACTCGAACGAAAATCGAAAGTTCCAGCGCCATTTTTCAGTGACAAAAAAGATTTTGCCACGGGGAAACTGTATTTTCTGTTATTTTGTGGCACCAAACAATTTTGCCACAAAGAGGGCCAGAGCTGCCATCGATTGACAGTTCTGACAGCCCCATTTATGAGCATAAAAAACTATATCTTGAGCTTTAAAGTTGCAGAGAAAGTAATACCATATGTCTTGCCATCTATTAGCAGTTTTCGTAGGGCTCTGGAATTAGCAACTTGCCATCCTAGCTTTACATACCTTTGGATCTTGAAATAAACAAGTTTTTACCCCGATTTTAGATCCATGTAAGTACTGGACAGATTCCGATGGCCTGATTTTATAGATAAACGAGAATGAATTCCCTTTTTTGTAGGGCCATATTGTATTAACTCCCCTCTTTAACATCATTAAAAAGATTTTTCTTTTTATTTCATTATTATTTAATTACGAGTAGGAATATGGAAGCAATCACTTTTTTCGCTATTGAACAGATGTACCAATTTTGAGTTTAGTCAAAATTGTTGATTATACCTGTTACTATACCAACGGAAAGCACAAAGCTAACGGAAAGGTTTTTCTCGCACGCGATGGCTAAACAGACAACAATAAATCGTAAACTTTTATTTTATTTTGGAAATTTTCAGTTTTTCTGCTTTTATTTTAGAAATCTTCAATTATTAAATAGACAAATATTTTAAAAGAAAGCTTCTGAAACACTGTCTAATTTCAGATAATTAGTCATATAAAAACAGGCTTATTTCTAATTTCAACTATTGATTGGAGTCTAACTTATATTCGATGCAATGTTTAGTGTCAAACTAGATTTCCGTGGGAAATACAGAGGTTACAGGATCAGTAGGCTACTCATTCCTTTAAAAAAGCTGAACTAAAAGGGTTCTTCGTCAGGGCAAACTTGATAGCACCAGGTATACTTTCTTTTTTTCGTTTTTATTTTTAATAGCTTTTACTGTTACGATTGCCTAAATAGTAGCTATTATTCTTTAGTCAAAGTTGAATGAAAGATTCTATGGTACTCTTCTGAAATACATGACACATGCGAGAAGTGAAGTTTGGTTAATGCTAATGAAATAAAACAAAATAGGGTGAAAATATATAATAGTTTATGAACAATTTTGGGCTATATATTTGCACATTAGGGGGGGGGGGGTTAAAAGCATATATTAAATACGTAACCTAGCCTAGCCTAACCTACCTACCTTTTAGTCCCCCTAAACCCCAAACAACTAAAGCTTAAATCTTTGTCACGGACTGAGCAACATCTCACTGGTGGCCGGCGTTTACCCCCCCCCCCCGGCGATTACCAGCCGGAAGATACCCCAGCCCCCCGCGGAAAACACCCCCTGGAAAATACCCTCCGCAGAAACTAACCCCCCCCCCCCGTGGAAAATCTCCCCCAGAAAACATCCCCTCCCCCCCCCCCGCGGAAAATATCATTCGGAAAATACCCCCGGGAAATTCCCCTCGTGGAAAATACCCCCCGGGAAATACCCCTCGTGGAAAATACCCCCCGTTAAAAACCCTCCCGTGGGAAATCAGACCTTCTAAATTTGAAAATTTTATTTGAGTTTAATTTTTTAATTTTTTTTCATTTCCGTAGGGGAAGGAACTTTTGTACTTGTGCATTATGCTCCACTCACTCAAGTTTACGCTGTGTAAAATTCGAGAACTCACCCGTTTTTTCCTTAGTTTCTTCGTTACTTTAGAAATAAATTTGGGCTATAGATTTGAATATTGGGGCGGGGGGTAAAGTAGAGCGGATCTTCATACAAAATGGGTTTGGTACAAGTATTCTGCATATTAGATACATAGATAGAGAATTATATTTGAAAGCCAAATATACGGCCTTATAGAAGAATAGCGAGGCATCTGGAAATTTTTTAAACTAAAAAAAAAAAAAAAAAATTTAATTTCTCAAAAACTTTGTAAAAGTCCAACACTATTATAAATCATTTTTGTTTGATAAAATAGTATGCTATAGTGTAGAAGGCCAAGCAAATGCTCTGTGACTGCTGATTAAAAAGTCTCTTTTCTATGACATTTTAGAGTCTATTTTATAAATTTTGCTATGTTCTGCCAATAGAAATTTTTCCACAAGAACAAGGTTTTCTATATACTCCAATTTTTATATTTTTTGTATAGCACCTTTTCCACTATTAAGTAAAGATACTATAGCTTGTCGGGATGTACAATTTATTTCATATTATATTTTTTAATTGTTTTCTTAATTTTTGGAGTAAAATAGGAATAAATGGTAAAGTTGTGTAATTGGTTTTCTGATTTACTTCATCATCTTGCATTACTTTAGGTTCATTTCATTTTTTTTCTATAGGTTTAAGTAGAACAGGGGTACCAGTGCGACGATCACCACGTGGTTTATGGTTTTCTCAGTGAGAATGAAAAAACAGTATTTTCCTCACTTGAAAAACAGGAATTTTGTCACTTTTATGGTTGTTTCTTGGACGGTTATGTGTGTTGGTCAATTTATTTGATGTTTTTCATGGATGGTTATGGATGATTTATGGTTTCTGTCAGTGAGAATGAAAAACCAGAAACTTTCTCACATTTATGTCTGTTTTTATGGTTTTTGTCAGTGAGAATGAAAAAACAGGAATTTTCTTACTTGGAAAAACAGGAATTTTCTCACATTTATGTCTGTTTTTTTGGACGGTTATGTGTTGGTTGATTTATTTGATGCTTTTCATGGTTGTAAACATCAAACTATGGTTGTTTTATGGTTTTGTCAGTGAGAATGAAAAAACAGAAACTTTCTCACCTTTATGTCTGTTTTCATGGATGGTTATGTGTGTTGGTCGATTTGTTTGATGTTTTTCATGGATGGTTATGGATGATTTATGTCTGTTCGTTGTCAGTGTGAATGGACATGCTCGACGCGAATGTTATGAGATTGTTAGGCGAACCTAACCTGAGAACTTGATTTACATAATCGGCGGGGAAATTATTGATTCACGAAGGGGGAATCCTTGTTACAGTTACATTTTCTTGATTTTTCAAAGTTCATTTTGAATTTCTTTCATTGAAATGCAAGAGTTGGAATATTTTAGTAGTGTTTGGTTTACCTTGTCACAGTTACATTTTCTTGATTTTTCAAAGTTCATTTTGAATTTCTTTCGTTGAAATGCAAGAGTTGGAATATTTCAGTAGTGTTTGGTTATGGTTTACCTTGTAACAGTTACATTTTCTTTATTTTTCAAAGTTAATTTTTAATTTCTTTATTTGAAATGAAAGAGTTGGAATATTTAATTAGTGTTTAGTTTTAGTTTACCTTGTCACAGTTACATTTTCTTGATTTTTCAAAGTTCATTTTGAATTTCTTTTGTTGAAATGCAAGAGTTGGAATATTTCAGTAGTGTTTGGTTGAGGTTTACCTTGTCACAGTTACATTTTCTTAATTTTTCAAAGTTCATTTTGAATTTCTCTCGTTGAAATGCAAGAGTTGGATTATTTCGGTAGTGTTTCGTTGTGGTTTACCTTGTCACAGTTAAATTTTCTTGATTTTTCAAAGATCATTTTGAATTACTTTCATTGAAATGAAAGAGTTGGAATATTTCAGTAGTGTTTGGTTGTGGTTTACCTTCTCACAGTTACATTTTCTTGATTTTTCAAAGTTCATTTTAATTTCTTTCGTTGAAATGCAAGAGTTGGAATATTCCAGTAGTGTTTGGTTGTGGTTTACCTTGTCACACTTACATTTTCTTGATTTTTCAAAGTTCATTTTTTATTTCTTTAGTTGAAATGAAAGATTTTGAATATTTCATTATTTTTTTGTTGTTGTTTAAATTGTCACAGTTAAATTTTCTTGATTTTTAAAAGTTCATTTTGAATTTCTTTCGTTGAAATGCAAGAGTTCGAATACTTCAGTAGTGTTTTGTAGTGGTTTACCGTGTCACAGTTACATTTTCTTGATTTTTCAAATTTCATTTTGAATTTTTTTCGTTGAAATGCAAGATTTGGAATATTTCAGTAGTGTTTGGTTGTGGTTTACCTTGTCACAGTTACATTTTCTTGATTTTTCAAAGTTCATTTTGAATTTTTTTCATTGAAATGCAAGAGTTGGAATATTTCAGTAGTGTTTGGTTGTGGTTTACCGTGTCACAGTTACATTTTCTTGATTTTTCAAAGTTCATTTCGAATTTCTTTCGTTGAAATGCAAGAGTTGGAATATTTCAGTCGTGTTTGGTTGTGGTTTACCTTGTCACAGTTACATTTTCTGGATTTTTCAAAGTTCATTTTGAATTTCCTTCGTTGAAATGTAAGAGTTGGAATATTTATGTGTTGTTTGGTTGCGGTTAACCTTGTCACAGTTAAATCATCGTGATTTATAAAATTTAATTTTTATTATCTATCGTTGAAAAGAAATATTTTTAATATTTAAGAATTTATTTTTTGTTTTTATCCTCGTAAAAGTTAAAGACTATTTATTTTTCAAAGTTCATTTTGAATTTCTTTCGTTGAAATGCAAGAGTTGGAATATTTCAGTAGTGTTTGGTTGTGGTTTACCTTGTCACAGTTACATTTTCTTGATTTTTCAAAGTTCATTTTGAATTTCTTTCGTTGAAATGCAAGAGTTGGAATATTTCAGTAGTGTTTGGTTGTGGTTTACCTTGTCACAGTTACATTTTCTTGATTTTTCAAAGTTCATTTTGAATTTCTTTCGTTGAAATGCAAGAGTTGGAATATTTCAGTAGTGTTTGGTTGTGGTTTACCTTGTCACAGTTACATTTTCTTGATTTTTCAAAGTTCATTTTGAATTTCTTTCGTTGAAATGCAAGAGTTGGAATATTTCAGTAGTGTTTGGTTGTGGTTTACCTTGTCACAGTTACATTTTCTTGATTTTTCAAAGTTCATTTTGAATTTCTTTCATTGAAATGCAAGAGTTGGAATATTTCAGTAGTGTTTGGTTGTGGTTTACCTTGTCACAGTTACATTTTCTTGATTTTTCAAAGTTCATTTTGAATTTCTTTCGTTGAAATGCAAGAGTTGGAATATTTCAGTAGTGTTTGGTTGTGGTTTACCTTGTCACAGTTACATTTTCTTGATTTTTCCAAGTTTATTTTGAATTTCTTTTGTTGAAATTCAAGAGTTGGAATATTTCAGTAGTGTGAGGATGTGGATTACCTTGTCACAGTTACATTGTCTTGATTTTTCAAAGTTCATTTGAATTTCTTTCGTTGTAAAGCAAGAGTTGCAATATTTCAGTAGTGTTTGGTTATGGTATACCTTGTCAAAGTTAAATTTTCTTGAATTTTCAAAGTTCATTTTGAATTTCTTTCTTTGAAATGCAAGAGTTGGAATATTTCAGTAGTGTTTGGTTGTGGTTTACCTTGTCACAGTTACATTTTCTTGATTTTTCAAAGTTCATTTTGTATTTCTTTCGTTGAAATGCAAGAGTTGGAATATTTCAGTAGTGTTTGGTTGTGGTTTACCTTGTCACAGTTACATTTTCTTGATTTTTCAAAGTTCATTTTGAATTTCTTTCGTTGAAATGCAAGAGTTGGAATATTTCAGTAGTGTTTGGTTGTGGTTTACCTTGTCACAGTTACATTTTCTTGATTTTTCAAAGTTCATTTTGAATTTCTTTCGTTGAAATGCAAGAGTTGGAATATTTCAGTAGTGTTTGGTTGTGGTTTACCTTGTCACAGTTACATTTTCTTGATTTTTCAAAGTTCATTTTGAATTTCTTTCGTTGAAATGCAAGAGTTGGAATATTTCAGTAGTGTTTGGTTGTGGTTTACCTTGTCACAGTTACATTTTCTTGATTTTTCAAAGTTCATTTTGAATTTCTTTCGTTGAAATGCAAGAGTTGGAATATTTCAGTAGTGTTTGGTTGTGGTTTACCTTGTCACAGTTACATTTTCTTGATTTTTCAAAGTTCATTTTGAATTTCTTTCGTTGAAATGCAAGAGTTGGAATATTTCAGTAGTGTTTGGTTGTGGTTTACCTTGTCACAGTTACATTTTCTTGATTTTTCAAAGTTCATTTTGAATTTCTTTCGTTGAAATGCAAGAGTTGGAATATTTCAGTAGTGTTTGGTTGTGGTTTACCTTGTCACAGTTACATTTTCTTGATTTTTCAAAGTTCATTTTGAATTTCTTTCGTTGAAATGCAAGAGTTGGAATATTTCAGTAGTGTTTGGTTGTGGTTTACCTTGTCACAGTTACATTTTCTTGATTTTTCAAAGTTCATTTTGAATTTCTTTCGTTGAAATGCAAGAGTTGGAATATTTCAGTAGTGTTTGGTTGTGGTTTACCTTGTCACAGTTACATTTTCTTGATTTTTCAAAGTTCATTTTGAATTTCTTTCGTTGAAATGCAAGAGTTGGAATATTTCAGTAGTGTTTGGTTGTGGTTTACCTTGTCACAGTTACATTTTCTTGATTTTTCAAAGTTCATTTTGAATTTCTTTCGTTGAAATGCAAGAGTTGGAATATTTCAGTAGTGTTTGGTTGTGGTTTACCTTGTCACAGTTACATTGTCTGGATTTTTCAAAGTTCATTCTGAATTTCTTTCGTTGAAATGCAAGATTTGGAATATTTCAGTAGTGTTTGGTTGTGGTTTACCTTGTCACAGTTTCATTTTATTTTTTTTTATATGTTAATTTTGAATTTCTTTCGTTGAAATGCAAGAGTTAAAATATTTCAGTAGTGTTTGGTTATGGTTTACCTTGTCACAGTTACATTTTCTTGATTTTTCAAAGTTCATTTTGAATTTATTTAGTTGAAATGTAAGAGTTGGAATATTTCAGTAGTGTTTGGTTGTGGTTTACCTTGTCACAGTTACATTTTCTTGATTTTTCAAAGTTCATTTTGAATTTCTTTCGTTGAAATGCAAGAGTTGGAATATTTCAGTTGTGTTTGGTTGTGGTTTACCTTTTCACATTTACATTTTCGTGATTTTTCAAAGTTCATTTTGAATTTCTTTCGTTGAAACGCAAGAGTTGGACTATTTCAGTAGTGTTGGGTTGTGGTTTACCTTGTCACAGTTACATTTTCATGATTTTTCAAAGTTCATTTTGAATTTCTTTCGTTGTCTTTCGTTGAAATGCAAGAGTTGGAATATTTCAGTAGTGTTTGGTCATGGTTTACCTTGTCACAGTTAAATTTTCTTGATTTTTCAAAGTTCATTTTGAATTTCTTTCGTTGAAATGCAAGAGTTGGAATATTTCAGTAGCGTTTGGTTGTGGTTTAACTTGTCAAAGTTACATTTTATTGATTTTTCAAAGTTCATTTTGAATTTCTTTAGTCGAAATGCAAGAGTTGGAATTTTTCAGTTGTGTTTGTTTGTGGCTTACCTTGTCAAAGTTACATTTTCTTGATTTTTCAAAGTTAATTTTGAATTGCTGTCGTTGAAATGCAAGAGTTGGAATATTTCAGTGGTGTTTGGTTATGGTTTACCTTGCCACAGTTACATTTTCTTGATTTTTCAAAGTTCATTTTGAATTTCTTTCGTTGAAAAGCAAGAATTGGAATATTTCAGTAGTGTTTGCTTGTGGTTTACCTTGTCACAGTTACATTTTCTTGATTTTTCAGTTCATTTTGAATTTCTGTCGTTGAAATGTAAGAGTTGGAATATTTCAGTAGTGTATGGTTATGGTATACCTTGTCACAGTTACATTACCTTAATTTTTCAAATTTCATTTTGAATTTATTTCGTTGAAATGCAAGAGTTGGATTATTTCAGTAGTGTTTGGGTGTGGTTTACCTTGTCACACTTAAATTTTATTGATTTTTAAATGTTCAGTTTGAATATCTTTCGTTGAAATTCAAGAGTTGGAATATTTCAGTAGTGTTTGGTCGTGGTTTACCTTGTCACAGTTACATTTTCGTGATTTTTCAAAGTTTATTTATAATTTCTTTCGTTGACATTCAAGAGTTGGAATATTTCAGTAGTGTTTGGTTGTGGTTTACCTTGTCACAGTTACATTTTCATGATTTTTCACAGCTCATTTTGAATTTCTTTCTTTGAAAAGCAAGAGTTGGAATATTTCAGTTGTGTTTGCTTATGGTTTACCTTGTCACAGTTAAATTTTCTTGATTTTTAAAAGTTCATTTTGAATTTATTTAGTTTAAATGCAAGAGTTGGAATATTTCAGTAGTGTTTGGTTTTGGTTTACATTGTCACTTTTATATTTTCTTGATTTTTCAAAGTTCATTTTGAATTTCTCTTGTTGAAATGCAAGAGTTGGAATATTTCAGTAGTGTTTGGTTATGGTTTACCTTGTCACAGTTACATTTTCTTGATTTTTCAAATTCATTTTTAATTTATATAGTTTAAATGCAATATTTGGAATATTTAAGTATTGTTTGGTTGTCGTTTACCATGTCACAGTTACATTTTCTTGATTTTTCAAACTTCATTTGAATTTCTTTCGTTGAAATGCAAGAGTTGGAATATTTCAGTAGTGTCTGGTTGCGGTTTACCTTTGTCACAGTTAAATTTTCTTGATTTTTCAAAGTTCATTTTGAATTTCTTTCGTTGAAATGCAAGAGTTGGAATATTTCACTAGTGTTTGGTTGTGGTTTACCTTTTCACATGTACACACATGTATACACATGTACACACATGTGCTTATCATGAGTGCTCATGATAAGTTAACCTAACCTTTTCCGGTGAGTATGGTTAGGTTAGACTAGATTAGGTTAGGTTAGGTTAGCCTACGTACGCTTCACTTAGGTTAGCTTAGGTTAGGTGAGAGACATGCGAAAAGTTAGGTGTATGATTAGGTTAGGTTAGGTTAGATTAAGGTTAGGTTAAGTTAGGTTAGACTAGGTTAGCCTACGTACGCACGCGGACGTAGGCTAACCTAGCCTAACCTAACTTAACCTAAACTAACATAATATAATCTAAACTGACCTAATCATAAACCTAACTTTTAGCATGTCTCTCACCTCACCAAATCGAACCTAAGAGAAGCGTACGTAGGCTAACCTAACCTAACCTAATCTAACCTAACTTAATCTAGTCTAACCTAACCATACTCACCGGAAAAGGTTAGGTTAACTTATCATGAGCACTCATGATAAGCACATGTGTGTACATGTGTATACATGTGTGTAAATGTGAAAATGTAAACCACAACAAAACACTTGTGAAATATTCCAACTCTTGCATTTCAACGAAAGAAATTAAAAATGAAATTTGAAAAATAAATAAAATGTAACTGTGACAAGGTAAACCATAACCGAACACTATTGAAATATTCCAACTCTTGTATTTCAACGAATGAAATTCAAAATGAAGTTTGAAAAATCAAGAAAATGTAACTCTGACATGGTCAACAACAACCAAACCCTACTGAAATATTCCAACTTTTGCATTTCAACGATAGAAATTCAAAATGAATTTGAAAAATCAAGAAAATGTAACTGTGATAAGATAAACCATAACCAAACACTACTGAAATATTCCAACTCTTGCATTTCAAGGAAAGAAATTCGAAACGAACTTTGAAAAATCAATAAAATGTAACTGTGACGAGGTAAATCATAACAAAACACCACTAAAATATTCAAAATCTTGAATTTCAACTAAACATATTCAAAATGAACATTTATATATAAATAAAAATTAACTGTGAAAAGGTAAAACATAATAAAAAACTACTGAAATATTCCAACTCTTGCATTTCAATGAAAAAAATTCGAAATGGGCTTTGAAAAATCAAGAAAATGTAACTGTGACAAGGTAAACCACAACCAAACACTACTGAAATAGTCCAACTCTTACATGTCAACGAAAAAAATTCAAAATGATCTTTGAAAAATCACGAAAATGTAACTGTGACAAGGTAAACCACGACCACACACTACTGAAATATTCCAACTATTGCATTTCAACAAAAGAAATTCAAAATGAACTTTGAAAAATCAAGAAAATGTAACTGTGACAAGGTAAACCACAACCAAACACTTCTGAAATATTCCAACTCTTGCATTTCAACGAAGGAAATTCGAAATGTACTTTGAAAAATCAAGAGAATGTAACTGTGACAAGGTAAACCATAACCAGACACTAATGAAATATTCCAACTATTGCATTTCAACTAAAGAAATTAAAATGAACTTTGAAAAATCAAGAAAATGTAACTGTGACAAGGTAAACCACAAGCAAACACTACTGAAATATTCCAAATCTTGCTTTTCAACGAAAGACATTCAAAATGAACTTTGAAAAATCAAGAAAATGTAACTGTGACAAGTTAAACCACAACCAAACACTACTGAAATATTCCAACTCTTGCATTTCAACCAAAGAAATTCAAAATGAACTTTGAAAAATCAAGAAAATGTAACTGTGACAAGTTAAACCGCAACCAAACAAGACTGAAATATTCCAACTCTTGCATTTCAAAGAATGAAATTCAAAATGTAACTTTAATATTCAAGAAAATTTAAATTTTAAAAGGTAAAAAAAAACAGATAGCTCGATAATAAAGAAATAACAAGCTAGTAAACGACATAAATTCACAAATAAATTTGAAAAATAATGAGAATGTATCTATGACAAGGTAAACCACGACCAAACACTACTGAAATATTCCAACTCTTGCATTTCAACGAAAGAAATTCAAAATGAACTTTGAAAAATCAAGAAAATGTAACTGTGACAAGGTAAACCACAACCAAACACTGCTGAAATATTCCAAATCTTTCATTAAATCTTAATATATTCAAATTAACATTTAAAAATCAAGAAAATTTAACTGTGTCAAGTTAAACCTTAGCCAAACACTACTGAAATAGTCCAACTCTTGCTTTTCAACGAAAGAAATTCAAAATGAACATTGAAAAATCAAGAAAATGTAACTGTGACATGGTAAACCACAACCAAACACTACTGAAATATTCCAACTCTTGCATTTCAACGAAAGAAATTCAAAATGAACTTTGAAAAATCAAGAAAATGTAACTGTGACAAGGTAAACCACAACCAAACACTACTGAAATATTCCAACTCTTGCATTTCAACGAAAGAAATTCAAAATGAACTTTGAAAAATCAAGAAAATGTAACTGTGACAAGGTAAACCACAACCAAACACTACTGAAATATTCCAACTCTTGCATTTCAACGAAAGAAATTCAAAATGAACTTTGAAAAATCAAGAAAATGTAACTGTGACAAGGTAAACCACAACCAAACACTACTGAAATATTCCAACTCTTGCATTTCAACGAAAGAAATTCAAAATGAACTTTGAAAAATCAAGAAAATGTAACTGTGACAAGGTAAACCACAACCAAACACTACTGAA